>NW_026973670.1:630000-632500 GCF_035594125.1 Scylla paramamosain
GATTCTCACGGATTCTCACGGATTCTCACGGATTCTCACGCCCTCTCACGCCCTCCCACGCCCTCCCACGCTCTCTCACGCCCTCCCACGCTCTCCCACGCCCTCTCACGCCCTGCCACGCCCACAGACACCCCCACAGACACGCCCACGTACCTGTAATGAAGCCTTTGCCGACGAGAGACCCTTGACAGGCTGCGCAAATGAAGCAGTCGTTGTGCCAATGGCGGTCTTCAAATGATATGAAACGTGTTCCTCCAATACCTGCAGAAGGAGGGAGAGGGAGAGAGAGGGAGAGGGAGAGGGAGAGGGAGAGGGAGAGGGAGAGAGAGAGGGAGAGAGAGGGAGAGAAAGAGAGAGAGAGAGAATATTTTAAGTTTTTACTGTTATGAGTTCTCCTCCTCCTCCTCTTCTTCTTCTTCTTCTTCTTCTTCTTAATTTTACTGTAATAATCTTTCTTCCTCCTCCTCCTCCTCTTCTTCTTCCTCCTCCTCCTCCTCCTCCTCCTCTTCTTAATAATCCTACAACAATAATATTTTCTTCCTCTTACTTCTCCTTCTCCTAACACAAGAACTACAATAACCTTCTTCCTCCTCCTCCTCCTGCTCTTCCTCCTCCTCCTCCTCCTCCTCCTCCTCCACCTCCTCCTCCTCCTCCTCTTCTTAATAATCCTACAACAATAATATTTTCTTCCTCTTACTTCTCCTTCTCGTAACACAAGAACTACAATAACCTTCTTCCTCCTCCTCCTCCTGCTCTTCCTCCTCCTCCTCCTCCACCTCCACCTCCTCCTCCTCCTCCTCCTCTTCTTAATAATCCTACAACAATAATATTTCTTACTCCTCTTACTTCTCCTTCTCCTAACACAAGAACTACAATAACCTTCTCCCTCCTCCTCCTCCTGCTCTTCCTCCTCCTCCTCCTCCTCCACCTCCTCCTCCTCCTCCTCCTCCTCTTCTTAATAATCCTACAACAATAATATTTCTTACTCCTCTTACTTCTCCTTCTCCTAACACAAGAACTACAATAACCTTCTTCCTCCTCCTCCTCCTGCTCTTCCTCCTCCTCCTCCTCCACCTCCACCTCCTCCTCCTCCTCCTCCTCTTCTTAATAATCCTACAACAATAATATTTCTTACTCTTCTTACTTCTCCTTCTCGTAACACAAGAACTACAATAACCTTCTTCCTCCTCCTCCTCCTGCTCTTCCTCCTCCTCCTCCTCCTCCTCCACCTCCTCCTCCTCCTCCTCCTCCTCTTCTTAATAATCCTACAACAATAATATTTCTTCCTACTCTTACTTCTCCTTCTCCTAACACAAGAACTACAATAACCTTCTTCCTCCTCCTCCTCCTCCTGTTCTTCCTCCTCCTCCTCCTCCACCTCCTCCTCCTCCTCCTCCTCCTCCTCCTCTTCTTAATAATCCTACAACAATAATATTTCTTACTCCTCTTACTTCTCCTTCTCCTAACACAAGAACTACAATAACCTTCTTCCTCCTCCTCCTCCTGCTCTTCCTCCTCCTCCTCCTCCTCCTCCTCCTCCTCCTCCTCTTCTCAATAATCCTACAACAATAATATTTCTTACTCTTCTTACTTCTCCTTCTCGTAACACAAGAACTACAATAACCTTCTTCCTCCTCCTCCTCCTGCTCTTCCTCCTCCTCCTCCTCCTCCTCCTCCTCTTCTTAATAATCCTACAACAATAATATTTCTTACTCCTCTTACTTCTCCTTCTCGTAACACAAGAACTACAATAACCTTCTTCCTCCTCCTCCTCCTGCTCTTCCTCCTCCTCCACCTCCTCCTCCACCTCCTCCTCCTCCTCCTCCTCCTCCTCCTCCTTACCAGTGATGGGGCGTGAACAGGCTGTGCATCGTTTAGCAAACAGTTCGCCAAAACAGTCGGCACAGTACGGTTTGTCGTCTCTTGAAGTGAAACGTTGTCCGGCCAAAGATGCGGAACAGTTGGTGCAGGTGAAGCACTCTCTGTGCCACGGGTCGTTCTTGTAGGTCACGCCCCCTGATGTGATGATCTGTGCCACGCAGAGGTCAAGGGAGACAAGAGGTGAGTGATTGGTGAGGTCAAAAGTGCGTCCTGGGTCAATTTGAATATAATTTGCTGTTTTTTTCGTGTTTAAATCGTGTTTTTTTGTGTGTGGTACAGATGTGTGTGTTTTTGTGTTTGTGGTACAGATGTGTGTGTGTTCGTGTGTGTGTGGTACAGTATTCACAGCAATATTTAACTTGTGGCAAAGAAATCACCCGTTTACCGCTAAAATATTTAACTTGTGGCAAAGAATTCATCCGTTTACCGCTAAATATTTAACTTGTGGCAAAGAAATCACCCGTTTACCGCTACTATTTAACTTGTGGCAAAGAATTCACCCGTTTTCCGCTAAAATTTAACTTGTGGCAAAGAATTCACCCGTTTTCCGCTAATATTTAACTTGTGGCAAAGAATTCACCCCGTTTACCCCGCTAAAATTTTTAACTTGTGGCAAAGA
>NW_026973670.1:655000-662500 GCF_035594125.1 Scylla paramamosain
ACACACTTAAACACTCTTAAACACTCTTAAAACACACTTAAACACTCTTAAAACACACTTAAACACACTTAAACACTCTTAAACACTCTTAAACACTCTTAAAACACACTTAAACACACTTAAACACTCTTAAACACACTAAAACACACTTAAACACTCTTAAAACACACTTAAAACACACTTAAACACACTTAAACACTCTTAAAACACACTTAAACACACTTAAAACACTTATACACTCTTAAACACTCTTAAAACAAACTTAAACACACTTAAACACTCTTAAAACACACTTAAACACACTTAAACACACTAAAACACACTTAAACACACTTAAACACACTAAAACACACTAAAACACACTTAAACACTCTTAAACACACTTAAAACACACTTAAACACACTTAAACACTCTTAAAACACACTTAAACACACTTAAACACTCTTAAAACACACTTAAACACTCTTAAAACACTCTTAAACACACTTAAACACACTTAAACACACTTAACCCTTCTAACACACATTTAACCACGCAAAAGGGAGGTGACAGACGCATTAATTAACCAGGTAGTTTAATAATGCATAATTACTAACTATTTGTGTACCTGCAATTGGTCGTATGCAGGTGTTAAGTTAATTAGCGAAAGAAATAGAAGATTCTGCAAATTTAATGGACTGACGAGGCTGCTGTGGGGTCCTAGCTGACAGCAAACACAGCAGACGTGGTGTTTTGCTGTGTAAAAGGCTCCTGCTGTGTCGTAAGGTCCCCACAGCATGATAAGTTAGAAGGTCATGGAGGTCAAAGGTAACGGGTGTTGTGTTGCAGTGAAGAGGTCTTTATATCACTGCAATTTGACTAGTTTATTTTTTATACTCAAATTTGTTATTGTTTATCTCTTTCGTCCTTGTAAAGTTTGGTTCTAAGATACCTAACCTAACCTAACCTAACGTAACTTAACCTAACCTAACCTAACCTAACCTAACCTAACCTAACGTAACCTAACCTAACGTAACCTAACCTAACCCAACCTGACCTAACCTAACCTAACCTGACCTAACCTAACCTAACCAAACCAAACCTAACCTAACCTAACCTGACCTAACCTAACTTAACGTAACCTAATTTAACCTAACCTAACCTAACCTAACCTAACCTAACCTAACCTAACCTAACCAAACCAAACCAAACCTAACCTAACCCAACCTAACCTAACCTAACCTAACGTAACCTAACCTAACCTAACCTAACCTAACGTAACCTAACCTAACCCAACCTAACCTAACCTAATTTAACCTAACCTAACCTAACTTGACCTAACCTAACCTAACCTAACCCAACCTAACCTAACCTAACTTAACGTAACCTAATTTAACCTAACCTAACCTAACTTGACCTAACCTAACCTAACCTAACCTAACCAAACCTAACCAAACCTAACCTAACCAAACCTAACCTAACCTAACCAAACCTAACCTAACCTAACCTGACCTAACCTAACCTAACCTAACCAAAGCTAACCTAACCTAACCAAACCTAACCTAACCTAACCTAACCAAACCTAACCTAACCTAACCTAACGTAACCTAACCTAACCAAACCTAACCTAACCTAACCTAACCTGACCTAACCTAACCTAACGTAACGTAATCTAACCAAACCTAACCTAACCTAACTTGACCTAACCTAACCTAACCTAACCTGACCTAACCTAACGTAACGTAATCTAACCAAACCTAACCTAACCCAACCTAACCTAACCTAACGTAACCTAACCTAACCCAACCTAACCTAATCTAACCTAACCTAACCTAACCTAACCAAACCTGACTTAACCTAACCTAACCTAACCTAACCAAACCTAACCTAACCTAACCAAACCAAACCAAACCAAACCTAACCTAACCTAACCCTTTCTAGTCACGTGACCAAGAGAAAGGGTTAAGCATACATTTTACACCAGCCTCAAAAAATTAAAAATCAGTCTTTAAAAAAAAAAAAAAAAAAAAAAACAGACGTATATTTTCACAAAGACACGAAAGATTGTTAAGAAGTTGAATTTAATGCTAGACTCATTTATTTAATTGTGAAAAAGAGGAAATACTTGCTTATTAAACACGAAAAAGTGATCCTACGTCTTTAAAATGAATGAAAATGCATTAAAATTTATATAAACACATATTACGAAATTAATAAAACACTATTTCCTATTAAAAGAAACGAAAAGGCAGCGTAGGAGAACAGGAGTAGGAGAAAGTAGATGAAAAGAATATTTGCTTTCTCTCCTTATTAACGTCACTTCTAAATAAACAAGATAATAAATAAATAAATAAATAAAAATTGAGTTTATCTGTAGCACCAAGGCAGTTCATTATCTCTGCTATCAGTAATAATTCAGGTAGTAGTTATGAAGACCAGCGACCGTCACGTGTTCAGCCTGCTAGTGTTTTGAAAGCGTTTTTTTATCATTGAAAACCCAGCGCACGGAAGCACTCACAGAAAACGGGGATATTTTATGGCAAACCTATGTAGATTATTATTATTATTATTATTATTATTATTATTATTATTATTATTATTATTATTATTATTATTATTATTATTACCACTATTACTACTACTACTACTACTAGAGAAAACGGAGTACTCTTATGGGAGACTTACGTATATCTCCATTATCACTAATAATATAGCAAACTGAGAACTACCATAGAAAACGAAATTTTATGGCATACACGTAGATTTTTATTACTATTAGAGAAAACGGAGCACTTTTATGGCAGACTTATATAAAATCATTTTTACCACCGCTCATAGAAAACGGAGAAACACCGAAGAAAACACAATAATTTCATAGCAGAGTTACATAGACATCATAACTACTAACATTACTACCACTACTACTGAAAAAACGAAGAAAATCTATTACCGCCACGATAGAAAACGCAGAACCACCAGAGAAAACGGTGCAATTATAAGGCAGACTTACCTAAACTATTATTACCACGACCACTCACCTCATCACACGCAGCACAGCGAGGCTTCAACCTCTCAGCATAGTGGCGGCCGCAGTACAGCGCTCCCTCCCACACGCAGTACACCAGGTCAACTAACAGCTCATTACAGGTGGTGCAGGTGAAGCAAGAGGGGTGCCAAATATCAGCATCACCAATTCGAGGGGCCAGAACACCAACAGCACCCCTCGGAATGACATCACCGCATCCTGAGCAGTCCTGTGAGTCGGGAAAGAGTGAGAGGGATGTTAACTTTATGAAACGGGGATAATTATGAAGAATATTGGGCGAAAAAACACTGGAATATATTGAAAACACTAAAAACACACTCAAAATACATGATTTTTACTCCCAACGCACTCAAAACACCCCAAAACACACGCAAAACACACCAAAACACACCAAAACACACTAAAACACACAAAATCACACGCAAAACACTCAAAACACACCCAAACACACACCAAAACACACCAAAACACACGCAAAACACACCAAAAACACCCAAAAACACACCAAAACACACCAAAAACACACCAAAACACCCAAAACACACCAAAAACACCCAAAAACACACCAAAAACACACAAAAAACACAAAAACACACCAAAACACACCAAAAACACCCAAAAACACCCAAAAAACACCCAAAACACACCAAAAACAAACAAAAAAACACCCAAAAAACACCAAAAACACCCAAAAACACCCCAAAAACACCAAAAACACACCAAAAACACCCCAAAACACCCAAAAAACACCCAAAAACACCCCAAAACAATCAAAACCACCCAAAAAACACCCAAAACACCCAAAAAACACCCCAAAACACCCAAAAAACACCCCAAAACACACCAAAACACCCAAAACCACACCCAAACACCCCAAAACACCCAAAAAACACACCAAACACCAAAAAACACACCAAAACACCCTAAAAACACACAAAAACACACCAAAAACACCCCAAAACACACCAAAAACACCCAAAAACACACCAAAACACCCAAAAACACCCAAAACCACACCAAAACACCCAAAAACACCCAAAAACACCAAAAAACCACCCAAAACACCCAAAAAACACTCATTAAACACACCCAAAACCCTTTAAAACACCGTAGACCCGTTATTTACCTGGCCACGATCGAGAGACGGGTTCACAATGCCAATATCCAATGCTATATCGTTCCTGGCAGTTATAAAATCCTTGAAAGATGTGTGATGTTGAACTTCCACGTGTCTTGTGTACGGCAAGGCCAGGTCTTGTTTAGGAAGCTGTAGCATAAGAAGGCGTTCTCTGGCCTTTTCTCCTGGGGTACCTAGACGTGGTACCTTGTGGCCCGGTAGACAGGACATGTAGTCATAGATCTGGGGGGGAGAAAGCTGGTTGAAAAGTCATCTACAAGAGGTTAGGTTAGGTTAGGTTAGGTTAGGTTACGTTAGGTTTGGTTAGGTTAGGTTAGGTTAGGTTAGGTTTGGTTAGGTTAGGTTACGTTAAGTTAGGTTAGGTTAGGTTAGGTTAGGTTTGGTTAGGTTAGGTTAGGTTAGGTTTGGTTAGGTTAGGTTAGGTTAGGTTAGGTTAGGTTTGGTTAGGTTAGGTTTGGTTAGGTTAGGTTAGGTTAGGTTAGGTTAGGTTAGGTTAGGTTTGGTTAGGTTAAGTTAGGTTAGGTTAGGTTAGGTTAGGTTTGGTTAGGCTAGGTTAGGTTAGGTTAGGTTTGGTTAGGTTAGGTTAGGTTAGGTTAGGTTAGGTTAGGTTAGGTTAGGTTAGGTTAGGTTTGGTTAGGTTTGGTTAGGTTAGGTTAGGTTAGGTTAGGTTAGGTTAGGTCATCTACAAGAGGTTTAAATTCCCGGTTTATTTTTGATGTGGTGTAAATGTGTCACGTATAAAAAAAAGCAGGTGTAATTAGGAAAAAGTGATATTTATAATTGGTTTAATGAGTTAAGTTAGGTTTCAAATTTCCTTCTTTTTTTGGTGTGTGTGTGTGTTTAATTAGGGTTTGTTTTTGGGTGTTTTTGGTGTGTTTTTTGGGTGTTTTGCGTGTGTTTTTGGGTGTTTTTGGGTGTTTTGAGTGTGTTTTTGTGTGTTTTTGGGGTGTTTTGGTGTGTTTTTGGGTGTTTTTGGGTGTTTTGGTGTGTTTTTGGGTGTTTTTGGGTGTTTTTGAGTGTTTTTGGGGTGTTTTGAGTGTGTTTTTGGGGTGTTTTTGGGTGTTTTGAGTGTGTTTTGAGTGTGTTTTTGTGTGTTTTTGGGTGTTTTGAGTGTGTTTTGGTGTGTTTTGGGGTGTTTTGAGTGTGTTTTTGGGTGTTTTTGGGTGTTTTGAGTGTGTTTTGGGGTGTTTTTGGGTGTTTTGGGGTGTTTTGAGTGTGTTTTGGGGTGTTTTGAGTGTGTTTTGGGGTGTTTTTGGGTGTTTTGGGGTGTTTTGAGTGTGTTTTGGGGTGTTTTGAGTGTGTTTTGGGGTGTTTTGGGGTGTTTTTGAGTGTGTTTTGAGTGTGTTTTTGGGTGTTTTGGTGTGTTTTTGGGTGTTTTTGGGGTGTTTTGGGGTGTTTTGGGGTGTTTTGAGTGTGTTTTGGTGTGTTTTGGGATGTTTTTGGGTGTTTTGAGTGTGTTTTGGTGTGTTTTTGGGTGTTTTTGGGTGTGTTTTGAGGTGTTTTGAGTGTGTTTTGTGTGTTTTGGGGTGTTTTTGGGTGTTTTGGGGTGTTTTGGGGTGTTTTGGTGTGTTTTGGTGTGTTTTTGGGTGTTTTGAGTGTGTTTTGAGTGTGTTTTGGTGTGTTTTGGGGTGTTTTGGTGTGTTTTGAGTGTGTTTTGGTGTATTTTGGGGTGTTTTGGTTTGTTTTTGAGTTTTTTGGGGTGTTTTGAATGTGTTTTGGGATGTTTTGAGTGTGTTTTGGTGTGTTTTGGGGTGTTTTTGAGTGTGTTTTGAGTGTGTTTTTGGGTGTTTTTGGGTGTTTTGAGTGTGTTTTGGTGTGTTTTGGGGTGTTTTGGTGTGTTTTGAGTGTGTTTTGAGTGTGTTTTGGGGTGTTTTGGGGTGTTTTGAGTGTGTTTTGAGTGTGTTTTGGGGTGTTTTGAGTGTGTTTTGGGGTGTTTTGAGTGTGTTTTGGGGTGTTTTGAGTGTGTTTTGGGGTGTTTTGAGTGTGTTTTGAAGAAGAATCGTAATTAAATAAATGAAAGTCTCTCTCTCTCTCTCTCTCTCTCTCTCTCTCTCTCTCTCTCTCTCTCTCTCTCTCTCTCTCTCTCTCTCTCTCCTCGTATCCATTTCAGTGTTTATGAACTTGGGCGTGGCTAGAGAGAGAGAGAGAGAGAGAGAGAGAGAGAGAGAGAGAGAGAGAGAGAGAGAGAGAGAGAGAGAGAGAGAGAGAGAGAGAGAGAGAGAGAGAGAGAGAGAGAGAGAGAGAGAGAGAGAGAGAGAGAGAGAGAGAGAGAGACAAAAAAAAAAAATAAATAAATAAATAATAATAATAATAATAATAATAATAATAAAATAACAGGATTACTACTACAACATCTTAACACACTTATAAAACACTTAAATTCTTACCTGTTCACTTGTCAACCCTGCAGGAACCCACGTGTACCCTTCTTGCAGGCAAATCTCCTTATTAGCACGCCTGAAATAGTAGTAGTAGTAGTAGTAGTAGTAGTAGTAGTAGTAGTAGTAGTAGTAGTAGTAGTAGTAACGATAACAGTATTAGTAGCAGTGGTGATAGAGAGAGAGAGAGAGAGAGAGAGAGAGAGAGAGAGAGAGAGAGAGAGAGAGAGAGAGAGAGAGAGAGAGAGAGAGAGAGAGAGAGAGAGAGAGAGAGAGAGAGAGAGAGAGAGAGAGAGAGAGAGAGAGAGAGAGAGAGAGAGAGAGAGAGAGAGAGAGAGAGAGAGAGCTTTTGATTCCACCCTGTCTAGAAGAGCAGTATGAGTGGAACCCCCCAGACATGTGAAGCATACTCCACACATGGACGGATAAGGCCCTTGTACAGAGTTAGCAGCTGGGGGGTGAGAAAAACTGGCGGACACGTCTCAGAACGCCTAAAATCACAGAAGCTGTTTTAGCTAGAGATGAGATGTGAAGCTTCCAGTTCAGATTATAAGTAAAGGACAGAGCGAGGATGTTCAATGTGGAAGAGGGGGACAGTTGAGTGTCAATGTGGAAGAGTGGAGAGTTGTGTGGAAGGTTGTCCAGCTGATAGGTGGAGGAATTGACTTTTTGATCCACTGAACAATGCCAAGTTTGTTCTGCACCAAAAATATTATTAGTAACAAGAAAATGTAATTAATATATCTTAAAAATAATAATAATGATAATAATAATAATAATGATAATAATAATGGAAATTTAAATTCTATTAATTACGAAATATTTCAAGATGTCGACGTTATGTTCAACACAAACATTAAACAACAAACAAGTAATGAAACTACAACAACAACAACAACAACAACAACAACAACAACAACAACAACAAATGATAATTTTGCAAGCGCCTCAAAATATC
>NW_026973670.1:677500-682500 GCF_035594125.1 Scylla paramamosain
ATTTATATGAATTACTTATAATTACTAGTAACAATACATTTATCATCGTAGAGAGAGAGAGAGAGAGAGAGAGAGAGAGAGAGAGAGAGAGAGAGAGAGAGAGAGAGAGAGAGAGAGAGAGAGGAAATAACACTTAATCTCCTCCCCCCCCCTCTCTCTCTCTCTCTCTCTCTCTCTCTCTCTCTCTCTCTCTCTCTCTCTCTCAGTGTCTTAAGGGAATTAAAGCTATCTCTAAAGTCAGAGGTTAGCCATTAACGATATTAGAGAGAGAGAGAGAGAGAGAGAGAGAGAGAGAGAGAGAGAGAGAGAGAGAGAGAGAGAGAGAGTTTGATTCATATAAAGATTATCGTCTCTCTCTCTCTCTCTCTCTCTCTCTCTCTCTCTCTCTCTCTCTCTCTCTCTCTTTATAGAAGTGTGCTATTTTTAATTGCTTTTTCTCTTTAACAATTCTCTCTCTCTAAAACTATCTCTCTTTAACTCTCTCTCTCTCTCTCTCTCTCTCTGTCTGTCTGTCTGTCTGTCTGGAAATAAAGATGAGAGAGAGAGAGAGAGAGAGAGAGAGAGAGAGAGAGAGAGAGAGAGAGAGAGAGAGAGAGAGAGAGAGAGAGAGAGAGAGAGACAAACGTAACCTCCCCCTCCCTCTCTCTCTCTCTGTAATTTTGCATCGATTTAAATTATCTTTAATTAGAGATAGCTCTATCTTTAACTCTATCTCTCTCACGTTGCCTTGATATCTTTAATGCTATCTTTACGTGTCAGTGTCTGTATGTATGTATCTCTCTCTCTCTCTCTCTCTCTCTCTCTCTCTCTCTCTCTCTGACTCATTGATATAAAAAAACAATTACTATTATTATTATTATTTATTTATTTATTTATTTATTTTTTCAGGGCTTCATTAAAATATACAAACAGTTTTTCCCTCAAGGCGATCCAACTAAGTTTGCTTCACTGGTCTTCAGAGTATTTGACGAAAATAATGTAAGTAATAGTAGTAATAGTAGTAGTAGTAGTAGTAGTAGTAGTAGTAGTATTTTTCCCCATTCACAAAGCATTAAAGGGAATTATTCTTATTTTTTTTCAATTTAACGTATTTGTAAGGTCTATAACTCCCTTGTCACCTGTTGTCACCTGTTGTCACCTGTTGTCACCTGTCCCCTGATCAATAGAGTTTCCAGTCATTCCTGTGTTCTATATAATCTGAGTGATCTGTAAAGTTAGGTATTGTATTATAAAGTTTGTCTCCCCACGTGTATAAGTTGGTGGCATTAAGTGAGGCTGGTCTACTTTAAGATAGCGTTAAAGGGAGTACACAGCGTCACACCTTCTTGCTGTAGCTATAAACACTAGTGGCTTGTGTCCTTACCTCGTGTCCGCCTCCTCCCCTGCTGCACATGTTTTTCATTTTGAGGGAAAGTTGCATTTTTTTAGTTATCAGGATTCCAAATGTGGCCAGGTATATTTGCTGTCTCCGTGGTGCTCACCGTGACCCAGAGCTGAATGTATTATGAGTGAACCTTTTGTGCAGGGAAACTGTGTGGGATTCCTGCCTTGAGTACCTCACCTCGTTAAATTAAGGCTGTTTAACTGTAGCCATGTATTTTTGCTGCCTCCGTGGTGCTCACCGTGACAGAGCTGAATGTATTATGAGTGAACCTTTTGTGGAGGAAACTGTGTGGGATTCCTGCCTTGAGTACCTCACCTCGTTAAATTAAGGCTGTTTAACTGTAGCCATGTATTTTTTGCTGCCTCCGTGGTGCTCACCGTGACCTACAGCTGTGTGTATTATGAGTGAACCTTTTGTGCAGGAAACTGTGTGGGATTCCTGCCTTGAGTACTTCACCTCGTTAAATTAAGGCTGTTTAACTGTAGCCATGTATTTTTGCTTCCTTAGGCCCGGATGTAGTAATCTAAAAGAGAGAGAGAGAGAGAGAGAGAGAGAGAGAGAGGAGAGGAGAGAGAGAGAGGTGAGAGAGAGACGAGAGAGAGGAGGAGAAGAGAGAGAGGAGAGAGAGAGAGAGAGCTTCCTTGTGTGAAAGCCCTTGAAATACCTGTTAATATTTACTAAAAACTTCGTATTAACATAAATTACATGAGTACGGACGGCACGTAATGTTTAATGCTATCTTGGAGGCTTGGGTCAGCGGGGGTCACTGTACTGGAGACGTAATGAACTCCACGTTAGTTAGAGGTCAAGGTCATTATGGGTTAGAACGCCTTCACTTTAACAGTAAACCAATTTATTCAGTACATTATCAAATTTGAATCACTTATTCTTATTTATTTTATGTAGTAGTAGTAGTAGTAGTTAGTAGTATCATGAAATAATTAATACGAAAACTAATTCTCTCTCTCTCTCTCTCTCTCTCTCTCTCTCTCTCTCTCTCTTCAGGATGGCTCTATTGAATTTCGAGGAATTTTATTAGAGCCTTATCAATCACATCACGAGGCAACGTAGACGAGAAACTGCTCTGTGAGTTTTACGAATGTCTCCCCTAAAATATCCGTTTTCTCTTTCATTAAATGTACTTGTTTCTCTTCATCCGTAAGTGTTTGGTGAGATCTGTTAAATTCAAGGTTTTATTTATATTTTTGTGTAATTTATAGCACCTAATGTTTTTTTTTTTTTTGTATTGTTAATTTGGGTGTTGTAATGGGTGACTAGTTTATTTCTTTCAAGGGAGACTTGTGTGTTTAAGTAGCTGAGGTTGCAAGTTGGTGGAATTACGAGAGTACCCCCTTGAATCTTCGTTTTTTCTTTCACTAAATGCATTAATTCCTCTTAATCTATAAACTTTGAGTAATATTCCTTAATTTTGTGATAATGTATATAATATTGTCTATCTATTTCATGGAGTAGTTTATCAAAAACCTTCGTATATTTAGAAATTTAATGGGTAACTATTTAATTTACGTCAAGGGGTAGCACGTCCATTTTCTATAATAATTAACCTTAACTTAAATTGCATCAGACGGCTACACGCTTACCAAACCTCAATAATACCACTCTATATCACTCAATTACACTAAAATCACCATCAGTTCCATATATACATTCACCACAGCACCATTAACCTTGCAGCAACTTTGGCCCAACCATCGCTAAATCTGTGCTAACTTGTCAATGTGTGTTTTAAACGGTGTCTCTCGCTTTCCCAGGGGCTTTTCGGCTGTATGATGTAGACAACGATGGATTCATCACTCGAGAAGAGATGTACAGCATAGTCGATGCAATATATCAAATGGTGGTGAGTAATAATAGTAGTAGTAGTAGTAGTAGTAGTAGTAGTAGTTCAGACGATTTTTAGACTGAGTACATAAGATTTAAAATAATGACAGTAGTAGTAGTAGTAGTAGTAGTAGTGGTAGTAGTTCAGACGATTTCTAGACTGAGTACATAAAATTTAAAATAATGACAGTAGTAGTAGTAGTAGTAGTAATAGTAGTAGTAGTTCAGACGCATTTTAGACTGAGTACATAAAATTTAAAATAATGACAGTAGTAGTAGTAGTAGTAGTAGTAGTAGTAGTAGTTCAGACGATTTTTAGACTGAGTACATAAAATTTAAAATAATGACAGTAGTAGTAGTAGTAGTAGTAGTAGTAGTAGTAGTAATAGTAGTAGTAGTAGTTAACAGACTGACTCTCGCTCTCTTAATGATCATAATAATAATAATAATAATAATAATAATAATAATAATAATAATAATAATAACTGTTCTTGTTGCTGTTGTTGCTTTCAATGTTGTTGTTGTTGCTGTTGTTGTTGTTGTTGTTGTTGATGTTGCTGTTGTTGTAACTATGTGTCTAACAATTATCTTACCACAACAAAATTATAAGTGTCTGGTTAGTATTCTAGTAGTAGTAGTAGTAGTAGTAGTAGTAGTAGTAACAGCATATCGAATTTAGGAACAGAGAAGGCACAAAAACCTCCCTTGATGTAGCACGCGAGGCTATTAGGCGTGTGTCCCTCTGGTGGTCACTGTGTTTAATGAAAGGCATTGGACTAGACACTGCTTCACTGCGTCTCACCAACAAACAGCCTGAGGTGCTTCAAAAACCCTTCCTTCATATAGAATTTAGGAACAGAGAAGGCACATAAGCCTCCCTTGATGTAGCACGCGAGGGTATTAGGCGTGTGTCCCTCTGGTGGCCACTGTGTTTAATGAAAGGCATTGGACTAGACACTGCTTCACTGCGTCTCACCAACAACAGCCTGGGGTGCTTCAAAAACCCTTCCTTCATATAGAATTTAGGAATAGAGAAGGCACAAAAACCTCCCTTGATGTAGCACGCGAGGCTATTAGGCGTGTGTCCCTCTGGTGGTCACTGTGTTTAATGAGAGGCATTGGACTAGACACTGCTTCACTGCGTCTCACCAACAAACAGCCTGAGGTGCTTCAAAAACCCTTCCTTCATATAGAATTTAGGAACAGAGAAGGCACCAAAACCTCCCTTGATGTAGCACGTGAGGGTATTAGGCGTGTGTCCCTCTGGTGGCCACTGTGTTTAATGAAAGGCATTGGACTAGACACTGCTTCACTGCGTCTCTCCAACAACAGCCTGAGGTGCTTCAAAAACCCTTCCTTCATATAGAATTTAGGAACAGAGAGGGCACCAAAACCTCCCTTGATGTAGCACGCGAGGCTACTAGGCGTGTGTCCCTCTGGTGGCCACTGTGTTTAATGAAAGGCATTGGACTAGACACTGCTTCACTGCGTCTCTCCAACAACAGCCTAAGGTGCTTCAAAAATCCTTCCTTCACCGTCAACAGTAAATATTTAAATGTTTCACCATAAAAGGGAGTTAGAAGCGCTTTATCAGAAAACATGGCGTGAAGAAATGTTCGTGGGAGGCCTAGAAAATTATGCGAATAGGCTTGTAAGTGAGGGAGGCCTAGAAAATTATGCGAATAGGCTTGTAAGTGAGGGAGGCCTAGAAAATTATGCGAATAGGCTTGTAAGAGTGAGGGAGGCCTAGGAATGAAACGACTAGGCTTGTTTG
>NW_026973670.1:685000-690000 GCF_035594125.1 Scylla paramamosain
GTTCGTTCTTTCTCTCTCTCTCTCTCTCTCTCTCTCTCTCTCTCTCTCTCTGTGTGTGTGTGTTTATGTGTGTGTGTGTGTGTGTGTGTTGTGGTGTGTTTGGTTCGTTCTCTCTCTCTCTCTCTCTCTCTCTCTCTCTCTCTCTCTCTCTCTCTCTCTCTCTCTCTCTCTCTCTCTCTCTCTCTCTCTCTCTCTCTCTCTCTCTCTCTCTGTGTGTGTGTGTGTATGTGTGTTGTGGTGTGTTTGGTTCGTTCTTTCTCTCTCTCTCTCTCTCTCTCTCTCTCTCTCTCTCTCTCTCTCTCTCTC
Source organism: Scylla paramamosain (assembly GCF_035594125.1). Taxonomy (NCBI): domain Eukaryota; kingdom Metazoa; phylum Arthropoda; class Malacostraca; order Decapoda; family Portunidae; genus Scylla; species Scylla paramamosain. The sequence goes on from NW_026973670.1 coordinate 685,307, forward strand.
TCTCTCTCTCTCTCTCTCTCTGTCTCCCTCCCCAACAAAATTGAAGAAAATATTGAAAATAACAAAAAATGGTAATTAAAATTTAATTCATAAAATTGTGTGTGTGTGTGTGTGCGTGTGTGCGTGTGTGTGTGTGCGTGTGCGTGTGTGTGTTGCTTAAGTAAACAATGCATGATTTTTCTTGCTATAAGTGCATAATAGTAGTAGTAGTAGTAGTAGTTTAAGTAGTACGATAACATAACCTAACCTAAAAAGTTTTGCTAATAGACATCTCTACTACCACTACTACTACTACTACTACTACTACTACTACTACTACTATCCCCCCACAGGGACAGACACCAGGTGGAGAGGAGGAAAACACACCACAAAAGAGGGTGGATCAAATCTTCTCGCAAATGGATAAAAACCAAGATGAGAAACTGACCCTCGATGAATTTAAAGAAGGAAGCAAAGCCGACCCACGCATAGTTGAGGCGCTCTCTCTCGGCGACAATTAGAGCTAGCTTTAATGTGAGGGAGTGAGGTTGTAGCTAAAGGATTGAGGTATCTTGTGAGTCTAAGTTTGTGAGCGAGGGAGCAAGGGAAAGTGAGAAAATGAGAGAGAGAGAAAGTGATCATATTTTTTTTTGTCTTTTTTTTTGGTTGGTTTGGTTATACAGTTCTCTCTCTCTCGATGACAATTAGAGCTAGCTTTAATGTGAGAGAGTGAGGTTGTAGCTAAAGGATTGAGGTATCTTGTGAGTCTAAGTTTGTGAGCGAGGGAGCAAGGGAAAGTGAGAAAATGAGAGAGAGAGAAAGTGATCATTTTTTTTTTTTTGTCTTTTTTTTGGTTGGTTTGGTTATACAGCTCTCTCTCTCTCGATGACAATTAGAGCTAGCTTTAATGTGAGAGAGTGAGATTGTAGCTAAAGGATTGAGGTATCTTGTGAGTCTAAGTTTGTGAGCGAGGGAGCAAGGGAAAGTGAGAAAATGAGAGAGAGAGAAAGTGATCATTTTTTTTTGTCTTTTTTTTGGTTTATTTGGTTATACAGTTCTCTCTCTCTCGATGACAATTAGAGCTAGCTTTAATGTGAGAGAGTGATGTTGTAGCTAAAGGATTGAGGTATCTTGTGAGTCTAAGTTTGTGAGCGAGGGAGCAAGGGAAAGTGAGAAAATGAGAGAGAGAGAAAGTGATCATATTTTTTTTGTCTTTTTTTTTGGTTGGTTTGGTTGTACAGTTCTCTCTCTCTCGATGACAATTAGAGCTAGCTTTAATGTGAGAGAGTGAGGTTGTAGCTAAAGGATTGAGGTATCTTGTGAGTCTAAGTTTGTGAGCGAGGGAGCAAGGGAAAGTGAGAAAATGAGAGAGAGAGAAAGTGATCATTTTTTTTTGTCTTTTTTTTTTGGTTTATTTGGTTATACAAGTTCTCTCTCTCTCGATGACAATTAGAGCTAGCTTTAATGTGAGAGAGTGAGATTGTAGCTAAAGGACTGAGGTATCTTGTGAGTCTAAGTTTGTGAGCGAGGGAGCAAGGGAAAGTGAGAAAATGAGAGAGAGAGAAAGTGATCATATTTTTTTTTGTCTTTTTTTTTGGTTGGTTTGGTTATACAGTTCTCTCTCTCTCGATGACAATTAGAGCTAGCTTTAATGTGAGAGAGTGAGATTGTAGTTGAAGGACTGAGGTATCTTGTGAGTCTAAGTTTGTGAGCGAGGGAGCAAGGGAAAGTGAGAAAATGAGAGAGAGAGAAAGTGATCATATTTTTTTTTTGTCTTTTTTTTTGGTTGGTTTGGTTATACAGTTCTCTCTCTCTCGATGACAATTAGAGCTAGCTTTAATGTGAGAGAGTGAGATTGTAGCTAAAGGATTGAGGTATCTTGTGAGTCTAAGTTTGTGAGCGAGGGAGCAAGGGAAAGTGAGAAAATGAGAGAGAGAGAAAGTGATCTTTTTTTTTTTTCTTTTTTTTTGGTTTGTTTGGTTATATAGCTCTCTCTCTCTCGATGACAATTAGAGCTAGCTTTAATGTGAGAGAGTGAGATTGTAGTTGAAGGACTGAGGTATCTTGTGAGTCTAAGTTTGTGAGCGAGGGAGCGAGAGAAAGTGAGAAAATGAGAGAAAGTGATGATTTATTTATTTTTTTTTTTTTTTGGTTTGGTTATACAGCTCTCTCTCTCTCGATGACAATTAGAGCTAGCTTTAATGTGAGAGAGTGAGGTTGTAGCTAAAGGACTGAGGTATCTTGTGAGCCTAAGTTTGTGAGAAAGAGAGTGAGAGAAAGTGAGAAAATGAGAGAGAGAGAGAAACTTTTAAAATTTCTTTGATATGTTAAACAGAGAGAGAGAGAGAGAGAGAGAGAGAGAGAGAGAGAGAGAGAGAGAGAGAGAGAGAGAGAGAGAGAGAGAGAGAGAGAGAGAGAGAGAGAGAGAGAGAGAGAGATATTCTATAATTTAAAAACAGAAAAGAAGAAAATGAAAAAATGATTTATCTCAATTATTTAAAAACTTTCTTTAATTAGAGAGAATATTAAAGCGAGTTATCTTCAAGACTACTCTGTTGTTAGAAATGTTAATAATAAGTGTTGTTGTTGTTATTGTTGTTGTTGTTGTTGTATTAAAGTCTCTCTCTCTCTCTCTCTCTCTCTCTCTCTCTCTCTCTCTCTCTCTCTCTCTCTCTCTCTCTTTATTACTGAGATCTGTGTGTGTGTGAGAGAGAGAGAGAGAGAGAGAGAGAGAGAGAGAGAGAGAGAGAGAGAGAGAGAGAGAGAGAGAGAGAGAGAGAGAGAGAGAGAGAGAGGTTCATTCAATGGTAATGATAATAATAATAATAATAATAATAATAATAATAATAATAATAATAATAATAATAATAATAATAATAATAATAACAACAATAACGATTTAAATATTATTATTATTATTACTACTACTACTACTACTACTACCACTACTACTACTACTACTACTACTACTACTACTACTACTACTACTACTACTACTACTGCTACAATTACTTTACATCAAACGCTTTTAAGTAGATATTAAGTGGAATTGTAGAAACATAATCTTTTTTATAAGTAACATGGTAGTAAAATTAACTGAGGTACGATAATTGTCACTTTTGAGGTACGATAATTGTCACTTTTGAGGTACGATAATTGTCAGTCACTTTTGAGGTACGATAATTGTCACTTTTGAGGTACGATAATTGTCACTTTTGAGGTACGATAATTGTCACTTTTGAGGTACGATAATTGTCACTCTTGAAGTACGATAATTGTCACTTTTGAGGTACGATAATTGTCACTTTTGAGGTACGATAATTGTCACTTTTGAGGTACGATAATTGTCACTTTTGAGGTACGATAATTGTCAGTCACTTTTGAGGTACGATAATTGTCACTTTTGAGGTACGATAATTATCTGTCACTTTTGAGGTACGATAATTGTCACTTCTGAGGTACGATAATTGTCACTTTTGAGGTACGATAATTGTCACTTTTGAGGTACGATAATTGTCACTTTTGAGGTACGATAATTGTCACTTTTGAGGTACGATAATTGTCACTTCTGAGGTACGATAATTGTCACTTTTGAAGTACGATAATTGTCAGTCACTTTTGAGGTACGATAATTGTCACTTTTGAAGTACGATAATTGTCACTTCTGAGGTACGATAATTGTCACTTCTGAGGTACGATAATTGTCACTTCTGAGGTACGATAATTGGCACTTTTGAGGTACGATAATTGTCACTTTTGAAGTACGATAATTGTCAGTCACTTTTGAGGTACGATAATTGTCACTTTTGAAGTACGATAATTGTCAGTCACTTTTGAGGTACGATAATTGTCACTTTTGAAGTACGATAATTTGTGACTTTTGAGGTACGATAATTTGTGACTTCTGAGGTACGATAATTGTCACTTTTGAGGTACGACTGTTTTGTTAATTGTTAATATTCTGATTATTATTATTATTATTATTATTATTATTATTATTATTATTATTATTATTGTTGTTGTTGTTGTTATTGTTGTTTTTCTATACGTCCATTACACATTGCATAATTAAGATTACATATATATATAATTTGCTATTAATTGTCCGTCTGTCTGTCTGTCTTATAATCAAAATAATAATAATAATAATAGTAATAATAATAATAATAATAATAATAATAATAATAATAATAATAATAATAATAATAATAATAATAATCTTTAAAGTTCAATTTAAGTAATCAAAATAATAATAATAATAATAATAATAATAATAATAATAATAATAATAATAATAATAATAATAATAACAATAATTAAATAAACATCGAAAAATTATCATTATTATTATTATTATTATTATTATTATTATTATTATTATTATTATTATTATGTACCTGAGGATTACATAAGCAAATAGATAATTAGAAGAAGAAGAAGAAGAAGAAGAAGAAGAAGAAGAAGAAGAAGAAGAAGAAGAAGAAGAAGAAGAAGAAGAAGAAGAAGAAGAAGATTAAGGATATTAAAAAGATTAAGGAGAAGAAGAAGAAGAAGAAGAAGAAGAAGAAGAAGAAGAAGAAGAAGAAGAAGAAGAAGAAGAAGAAGAAGAAGACTTAGCCAACAGAAAACGGAAGGAAAATCAGCAAAAACAAACAAACAAACAAACAATTAAAGGAACAATTTTTTAGGCCTATTCAGGAAAAAACAAATAATGC
>NW_026973670.1:695000-697500 GCF_035594125.1 Scylla paramamosain
CTCAGTAGTCGGGTTCCTAAGGGTGTTTCTCCTGTCAGTAACGTAGAAATGTTGTTAATCTGTTACTAGAACCGTAAAAACACTCTTAAAACGCCTCTTCTTTCAGTAGCGGGGTTCCTAAGGGTGTTTCTCCTGTCCGTAATGAAGAAATGTTGTTAATCTGTCACTAGAACCGTAAAAACACTCTTAAAACGCCTCTTCTCTCAGTAGCGGGGTTCCTAAGGGTGTTTCTCCTGTCAGTAACGTAGAAATGTTGTTAATCTGTCACTAGAACCGTAAAAACACTCTTAAAACGCCTCTTCTCTCAGTAGCGGGGTTCTCAAGGGTGTTTCTCCTGTCAGTAACGTAGAAATGTTGTTAATCTGTCACTGGAACCGTAAAAACACTCTTTAAAACGCCTTCTCTCTCAATAGTGGGGTTCCTAAGGGTGTTTCTCCTGTCAGTAACGTAGAAATGTTGTTAATCTGTCACTGGAACCGTAAAAACACTCTTAAAACGCATTCTCTCTCAGTAGTGGGGTTCCTAAGGGTGTTTCTCCTGTCAGTATCGTGGAAATGTTGTTAATCTGTCACTAGAACCGTAAAAACACTCTTAAAACGCCTCTTCTCTCAGTAGCGTGGTTCCCAAGGGTGTTTCTCCTGTCAGTAACGTAGAAATGTTGTTAATCTGTCACTAGAACCGTAAAAACACTCTTAAAACGCCTCTTCTCTCAGTAGCGGGGTTCCTAAGGGTGTTTCTCCTGTCAGTAATGAAGAAATGTTGTTAATCTGTCACTAGAACCGTAAAAACACTCTTAAAACGCATTTTCTCTCAGTAATGGGGTTCCTAAGGGTGTTTCTCCTGTCAGTAATGAAGAAATGTTGTTAATCTGTCACTAGAACCGTAAAAACACTCTTAAAACGCATTTTCTCTCAGTAATGGGGTTCCTAAGGGTGTTTCTCCTGTCAGCACTGCCACCCTCCACACGTCCACTGGGGGCGTGAAGGGCTGTCCTGGTGCTGCTCAGAAAGGTGGAGGGCAGCAGGGAACACACACTGCCAGCACAGCATCACGCCGCCCCTCTGTTACAGTTGGTGCCTTGGTGGTTCATGTTGGTGCTGCCTTGGCGTCGCGGTGCCAGACGGGTCCTCACACGCAGCAACTGTCAGCCTGTCTTTGCATCCCATAGAAGCGCTAGTGAAGGGCCTGCAGTCTTTCCCCACAAAAAAATAAGCGAAATTGAATAAGAAAGTTATTTTAAAATTTTACAAGGCCTACTTAAAATGCTGACGGCTGGTGAACGACTGTACTGCAACATCTTCACTACGGACGCTGTCGCCGCCCTTTGGTTTAAAATGGAGCGAGGAAAGGCCAATCTACAATGCAAAGTTTTTAATTTTACTTCATATCACAATTACCAGCAGTTTCTTTCCGATATTTAACAGTTTCATGACTCTCAAAGGTATTTTCCACCGATCTGGCATCTTCACTTCTTCATAAACTAATTTTCCTTCAAGTTAAAATCTGTTAGGTGCATTGTGAGTTCAGAAAATACATTGTTATCATTGTTTGTGTGGTTAGCGGTGAAGTGGAAGCCGTGAACATAGACCTAATCCACTTCTCTTTTCGATACTAGGTTTATTCATCCACCTGTCTGTCTGTGTGGAAGTCTAGACCTTAATTTGTTCACTAATATTTGCTTTTTAATTTAATTTTCCTATTATCTTGTGTTCAATTCATCCCAAGTCCTGAAAAGTGGAATATTGACGTTGTTCTTCCACCTTCATTCCACCTTACTTTTAACCTTCAGGAACCTTAATGTTTTGCTTGGTGTCTCATCTCGCCTCACCTCGCTCGCCTTTTGTCTCCTCCACAAAGCTTCCTCCACCTCCACCTTGTCTGTCCACTGTTAGAATCGTTTACATGTTGTGGAGCTAAGATGTGGAGCAATTAAGACGAGGTGATGAACAGATTAATAACAGCTACTGCAAATTCCACCAAGTTTTCAATATAATAACGTTTTTTTCCTGCCGGAGAGACGCTGGTCACGTAAATTCTCAAAGGTTGACCTCGCTACCACCATGCTGACCCTCACAGCTTCATGACCCGTGACCTTAGACCATAAATACTTAAATCCTTTATTCTATCATTACATCGCATCTGAAATATACAAAAAACGAGACAGGCAGACAGACAGACAGCCTGGAAAGCGCATACGCACACACACACACACTGAAGCAAGGGGAGTTGTACGTCTGGCAGCCACATTTACTACCTTTCATGCTTCAATTGTTTTAATGTGATGCTGGTGACAAAGACGATCCAATGGCTATCCACGCTACAGCTGGTGGATTAAATAGACAGCGGTGATGACAGACAGCTCACCTCGCCCTCCGTTGTTCGCTATAGATGGTGGGTTAGACATAGCGGTGATGCCAGACAGTTCACGTCACCCTCCGCTCGCTACAGATGGTGGGTTATTAGACAGCGGTGATGACAGCTTGCCTCACCCTTCCTCCTC
>NW_026973670.1:707500-710000 GCF_035594125.1 Scylla paramamosain
ACACCTCAAAAAACCCAAAAACACCCAAAACACACTCAAAACACCCCAAAACACACTCAAAACACCCCAAAACACTCAAAACACCCAAAAACACCAAAAAACACCCAAAAAAAACCCAAAAACACCAAAAAAAAAAAAAACACACCCCAAAAACACACTCAAAACATCCCAAAACATCCCAAAACACCCAAAAACACCCAAAAACACCCAAAAACACACCAAAACACCCAAAAAAAAAACAAAAACACCCAAAAAAAAAACCAAACACACTGCAAAACACACTCAAAACACACTCAAAACACCCCAAAACACTGCAACACACACTGAAAACACCGCAAAAGACCCCAAAACTCACCGACAGCAAGAAGGTTAGTGTTGAATGGATCGAACGCAAAATCGGTGATGCTGTTTGAATTGACGAGGGATGGGATGACTCCTTCAACCAGTCTACCAGGGTTTGTGTGGTTGAGGACAGCCACTCTACCACCTGCACCACTCAACGCCACAGCTACCCACTTCTGGTTCGCTACGGGGGGGGTCAGAAGGTCAGGTCAGGTGACATTGTAAAAATTTTGTTTTCTTTATAATTTACAAGGTTCTCGGCTTCGGTTTGGTTAGGTTAGGTCACCAGGGGTCAAGTGCTAGCTAGGTGAGGTTAGGTTAGGTCACAACACTCTTGAAAATGTTCTGCTCTCTCTCTCTCTCTCTCTCTCTCTCTCTCTGAACACTAATTTGTTAAAGCCACAGAGATAGCTAAGTGTTTCTCGTGTCAGTAATGCAGAAATGTTGTTAATCTGTCACTGGAACCTTAAAAACACCCTTAAAAACCCTTACAACTTCAACTAGAGCCTTTTAAAAGAGTGTTTCTCGTGTCAGTAATGCAGAAATGTTGTTAATCTGTCACTGGAACCTTAAAAACACATTTAAAAACCCTTACAACTTCAACTACAGCCTTTTAAAAGAGCATTTCTCGTGTCAGTAATGCAGAAATGTTGTTAATCTGTCACTGGAACCTTAAAAACACCCTTAAAAACCCTTGCAACTTCAACTAGAGCCTTTTAAAAGAGTGTTTCTCGTGTCAGTAATGCAGAAATGTTGTTAATCTGTCACTGGAACCTTAAAAACACCCTTAAAAACCCTTACAACTTCAACTAGAGCCTTTTAAAAGAGCATTTCTCCTGTCAGTAATGCAGAAATGTTGTTAATCTGTCACTGGAACCTTAAAAACACCCTTAAAAACCCTTACAACTTCAACTAGAGCCTTTTAAAAGTGTTTCTCCTGTCAGTAATGCAGAAATATTGTTAGTCATTCTCAAAGGTTGGAAAATAAGTCACTCTTGTTAGCTGTGAATCAAAATGGCTCTTTATGTTATTACCTGCTGGAAAATTTGTCACACCCTGAAAAATAGGTGACAATTAATTATTATTATCATTATTATTATTATTATTATTATTATTATTATTATTATTATTATTATTCACTAGAAAATACATATAAATTAAAACAATATTTATCATTATTTTAGCTACCCCTCTCTCTCTCTCTCTCTCTCTCTCTCTCTCTCTCTCTCTCTCTCTCTCACCTGCAAGACCATCACTCTCACTCGGAACAGTCCGACAAAGGTCACGAAGGTTGTCAATGCATGTCGTCTTGTGACCCGGTGACCCACGAAGATGTCTAAATTTGCAAATGCGACCTGTGTGTAACATAAGTTTAAATCAGTAGTAGTAGTAGTAGTAGTAGTAGTAGTAGTAGTAGGAGTAGTAGTAGTAGTACTTACGGAAGCTGCGGTTTAGGGTAGGCCTACGAGAGGGGAGGGGAGATGAGGAAGCCATCTCTAACTGTAAGTCAATAAAAACAATATTAGTAGTAGTAGTAGTAGTAGTAGTAGTAGTAGTAGTAGTAGTAGTAGTAGTAGTAGTAGTAGTAGTGAAGAGAGAACAAACACACAAACAAACCTTTTCTTTTTTCTCCTCTTCCTCCTTCTTCTCTTCCTTCTTCTCTTCCTCCTCCTCCTCCTCCTCCTCCTGTTCCTCCTCCTCCTCCTCCTCCTCTTCCTTCTTCTCAAACTGTCTTCTTATGGAGGCAAGCTTCAGAAGACCCTCCTCCTCTTCCTCTCCTCCTTCCTCCTGAAATAGTAGTAGTAGTAGTAGTAGTAGTAGTAGTAGTTGTAGTAGGGTTCATATAACTTTACTTCAATAATTATACAGTAGTAGTAGCAGTAGTAGTAGTAGTAGTAGTAGTAGTAGTAGTAGTAGTAGTAGTAGTAGTAGTAGTAGTAGTAGAAATAATAATAATAATAATAATAATAATAATAATAATAATAATAATAATAATAATAATAATAATAATAATAATAATAATAATAACACACACACACACACACACACAGACAGACAGACAGACAGACAGACAGACAGACAGACAGACAAGCAGAAAAGCAAAATGTTTGTGGAAAAAAAATAATTAAATAAAGAAAAAAATAATAAATTAATAAAA
>NW_026973670.1:720000-725000 GCF_035594125.1 Scylla paramamosain
GCACATACTCACCTCGGTTCTCCAGTATATAGGCGACAAATGCAGCAGAAGCACAGACATGGCTGCCGTACGATTGTGGGTTCCCAACTTTGATATCTGACAGACAATCTTCTTTCTTTGGTGTAATTGGCGCAGCATTTTTGTATTTGCTTGCTTTGAACCGCCAACTCGCCATCTGCAAATAGTAGTAGTAATAGTAGTAGTAGTAGTAGTAGTACTGGTGATAGTAGTAGTTGTAGTATTCAATCTACCAGCGGCTTCCTACAGACAAAAGCATTTACGCACTCCTCCTCACATTTACCCTCATATCTCCCTGATTAGGCCTATTTACGGATCCCCATAGGCCTACACTGGTGCCTGGGGGATGTCTCTCTGCCGCCTAGGTCTAAAAACACTCCAAGAATAGGAAGAAAGGGGAGAAAAGTATAAAAATTTAAATGCCTACCGTGTCTCACCCTATGTTTTCTTCCTCCCCCTAGCTGGGCGTCGCTCGCGGGTGTCTTTTCAACGGGACCTATTTTGTCAGTTTCATATTTATATTTAATGTTTGGTATGTTTATTTCAGTTTACATGTAATAAAAAGACTTGATAAATATTTTGCTTTATTTTCGCTTCCATTAAGTTTGATATTTATTTAGTATTTATTTATTTTTTATTTGTTTATTTATCAATCGTCACTAAACCTAACAAAATATCACTAGAATTAATATTTAAGTATTATTATGTATATCTAGAGAGAGAGAGAGAGAGAGAGAGAGAGAGACTGGTTGCCTTCATAGCTGCATTAACAAAGATCACATTTACACACACACACACACACACACACACTATATCTGTACATACAAGAGGGGACATATGTACACAAACACACATATGCTGTATATAAATCACGTGTTTACAGCTAAATGGAGATAACACGAGTAATGCATTTAGTGACGCGCGCGCACACACACACACATACACCACCAGCTTAGCACAAAGTCCGGGTAATGTTGCAAACTACTCCTACAGTGTTTAATATTGAAGAGAGAAGGTGCTGCAGCCTTTACTATGAAGAGTAGGGCGGGGCTAGGTCATTCGGGGAGTCTGCTGCAGCGGGGCCAGGTCTGGTGCAGCGGGGCCTCCATGACGTCCACAGCGGTACAGGTAGACGCCCCGCTGCCGCACCGTACAGACCAATGGAGCGCGCAGGGAAAGGTGGAGCCTGAGCAGGAGGCGGCAGAAGAGAAGTCAGGGATGAACTCAGGGGCAGTAACCCTCTCATTGATGGCCTTCACAGTGTACTGACCCCCGGAGCCCTGCCATGTGTACAGCCGCACTCTGGTGTCACCGCGGAGTGTGTGTGACCGCAGCAGTTGAAGCACCACGTGGGGAGGCGGGGAGAGGGGAGAGGGGGGAGCAGTAGATGACACAGGGGCTAGGAGGGGTGCGGGAAGGCAGCAGGGGTGAGGGAGCACACGACTGGCCAGGCATCGCGGGTTACTCTGCCAGGCAAGGACGGGAGGCAGGGAACACTCAAGTCTGGACGGTTGGCAGAGGCACGGGGGGATGGGGGGGCAGCACTAGATGCCACAGGGGCTAGGAGGGGTGCGGGAAGGCGGCAGGGGTGAGGGAGTACACGACGGACCAGGCCGCGCGGGTTACTCAGTGAAAAGACAAAGGCGAGGCAAAGCTGTATGAAAATCTGATCAAATATTAAAGATTGGTAAGAAACTGCAAGAGCCGAAAAATGATGATAATAGCGGGCAAGTAGGTTCAATCGTATGGACAACCGCACATCTCTGATAGCCAAAACATTACTGAAGGATGTCATAATCGAAGCAGAGATGGGAAATTTGAATTCTTCATCTCGGATATATACGCAACAGCCTGTAGTACTACCTTCACCGTTGCCTTCAGATTCATCTAATTACAGCGGTAGTTACACACCTCTGTAATTACGACCCAAAACGGTAGTCTAATTTTGCTAATTTCATTTATGTAATTATTGCTGCATTTACATGTACCAAAAAGGAAGTCTATTTTGCTAATTTCATTTATGTAATTATTGCTGCAATTACATGTAGGAAAAAACGGTAGTCTAATTTTGCTAATTTCATTTATGTAATTATTGCTGCAATTACATGTACCAAAAAGGAAGCCTATTTTGCTAATTTCACACCTTTATAATTTTTTAAAAACTTCTCTTGGAAAAAATAAATGCTTTTCAAAATCATGAATTTTCTTACCTTGAAGTAGTCTTTGTGAAGAACTTTGTACATAGCGTCACACGGTTCCGGTATGATTAGAAAAAGTGTTGGGGGGATATAATTGCTGAACATTTTAGATCATTGAGGGACCTAGACTATACCTGTTGCTAAATACCGCAAAGTTAGTCAGCCTTTCATGTGCAGATATTGAGTCTCTCATAAGAGTGTATCAGACCGTTCAATGAAAGGCGTGACAAGTATAAGAGGTGGGTATATGCTTGCTCGTTCATCCTAAGGTAATTTCGCCAATCATTGGGTTCTAACCTCAACTCATCAATCAAGTTTGAATATAAAAATTTCTTTCTTTTTAAAATCCAGCTTCTTGCCCATTTCGATCTCTTTATTTCTTTTTTTCTTTAACGCTAAAGTTAGCCCAACGGCAATTAGCGTGTCTTCGTCTAGAGAGATAGATAGATAGATAGATAGATTTATTGACTACACAATCATATGACAGCAAACAAAACTAAAACAAAAACTAGAATACAAAAAAAAAAAAAAAAAAAAAAAAAAAAAAAAAGTCGTTCCTGCGCACACTACTGAATAATGTTTGTTGTTAATTAATATGACTGTGTGATGAGGGGAGTAGGGGGGGCAGTGTGTAGCGGTGACAGTCTGATCAAAGTAGTGTATTGAAGAACAGGCTATTCTGCTTCAGAGAGAGAGAGAGAGAGAGAGAGAGAGAGAGAGAGAGAGAGAGAGAGAGAGAGAGAGAGAGAGAGAGATCATCAGTGTTTTGTTGTTAGCAGTATTCATCGTCTGGTTATAAAAAAGAATTAATTTATTTTATTGTATTTTTTTCATAATTTCCTACGCTCTTCCATGCACAGTTTGCATAGGCCTATAAACGTATGAAATTAAATTCTGTACTTTCGCCTTTTTGCAAATTTATGTATGAATGATCACTTGTAGAGAGAAATGCTAAACAAATTTCCTTTTTCCAACGTGAATATTTTGAATAAGTAATAAAAAAACACAAAATCAAATTCTTTACTTTTCCTCGCAACTTTATTTATGAATGTGAGTATTTGAAGTAATAAACAATTCCCAGCAGACGATAAACATTTCAAGGCCACGCGATGGACACCACTCGCTTATCGAACACGCTGGAAACCTGAACACATGCATTAATGACCGCAGCCAATGTTCTCTATGATTAACAAACGTAATGCAGGTGTATTTCTGTCAAACTGAAGCGTTTTAGATGCTTAGCAATAGACGTTCTCTCTGTATGTCTTTAGCAGTGTCATTAAAGTTCTATCTACACCCTGAACTCCTGCACTGTTCATTGGTACCCCATCAGCGAGGGTGATAAGAGGGTGATGGTGTTAGCCTTGAGTCACAGCAAGCATCTCCCTGCATCACCATTGCCTCAACACCAAGCCTACAAGAAATTCGCTGTCTTAGGCCTAGTCTTGCTCCTCGCTGTCAGTCTCAGATTTTTTCCTTCATTAACAAACTGGCTTGCATAACAACGACTAAATTAAATGTGTGTTAGCAAGTTTTGTAAAGGTTTATTTATTTAGTTTTTTTTTTTTCCAGTTGTCTCTAATTCCTACGATATTTTTATTTTTTTATTTATTTTTTTTTCGTTTTCAAGTAATAAATTGTCTGTGTTTGATCTTCATAAATAAATAAATAAATAAATAAAACATGATTATCTCCAATGTTTCCAAGCCTAAGTTATATTATTTATACCGCTTATGCTTCAGTTTCTTCATTAAACTGTAAGGTTATGTAAATGTCTATAAATTTTCCGTATTAATCTTAAAATAATAATAAAAAAAAAAAAACGTTGAATTTTGCTCAATGTTGCCAAGCCTATCATTATCCCTACCGTTTATATCTGTGTTTATTAATTAATCTGTTAACTCATTTCTCGCGAGGTGTCTTCCAGCAAGTATATGTTCAGAAATATTAAGAAATTTGCTTAGAGTCATTCACCACAAGCTTTTACTTCTATATTTAACCCTTCCCCTGTTCATCGTACGTCTGGCAGCGGTGTCCGGGTCATGGCTGCTGTCCCTCCCCTCCCTCTGTCCTAAACAATATATATATTTTTTTCTCGTGATAAGCTGAAAAAAATCGTAAAGAAATACATTTTTACATGCATGCCACACCTGCCACACCTTCGCCACACCTGCCACACCTTCACCACCCCTCAACTTTTTCTTCATTAACTTCTGCAACATTCGCAGTCTAAGATCTAATTTTCAATCTGTAGAACACCACCTCTCCTCTTCTAAACCTCTTCTTTTCCTCACATAAACTCAGGTGTCTAAGGCAACTGACAGTAGCCCCTTTTCTGTTTCCTCCTACTTTCTCTATCCTCATTTTCGATCCAAAGGTGGATGCTGCGTTTACGTGCGCAATGACTTAACCTGCTCTCGTGCCCACGCTCTTGAATCTTCCGTTTTCCACCATCTGGCTACGACTACAGAGTCACTCTCATACTAAATTTATCTGTGGTGTATACCTCTCTCCTAACTCCTCTGACTATAAGAAATTCTTTGAGTACTTAACTTCCAAAGTGGAGCACATTCTGACCCTCTTCCCTTTTGCAGAGATCTCCATTCTTCGAGACTTCAATGTTCACCACCAGCTTTGGCTTTCCTCTCCCTTCACTGACCATCCTGGTGAACTAGCCCACAACTTTGCTATCCTCCATCAAAACTATCAAAAACTTTATCAAAAGCTGTTGATATGTCCAAGGCAACAGCAAAAGTTTCACTAAAATCTGTAAAAGAGGATGAC
>NW_026973670.1:730000-732500 GCF_035594125.1 Scylla paramamosain
CTCCCAAACACTGCTACAGCCTCTCAAACACTGCCACATCCTCTCAAACACTGCCACATCCTCTCAAACACTGCCACAGCCTCCCAAACACTGCTACATCCTCCCAAACACTGCCACACCCTGCCAAACACTGCTACACACTCCCAAACACTGCCACAGCCTCCCAAACACTGCCACAGCCTCCCAAACACTGCCACAGCCTCCCAAACACTGCCACAGCCTCCCAAACACTGCTACATCATCCCAAACACTGCCACAGCCTCCCAAACACTGCTACACCCTCTCAAACACTGCCACAGCCTCCCAAACACTGCCACAGCCTCCCAAACACTGCCACAGCCTCCCAAACACTGCCACAGCCTCTCAAACACTGCCACAGCCTCCCAAACACTGCCACAGCCTCCCAAACACTGCCACAGCCTCCCAAACACTGCTACATCCTCTCAAACACTGCTACACCCTCCCAAACACTGCTACATCCTCTCAAACACTGCCACAGCCTCTCAAACAGTGCCACAGCCTCCCAAACACTGCCACAGCCTCTCAAACAGTGCCACAGCCTCCCAAACACTGCCACACCCTCCCAAACACTGCTACATCCTCCCAAACACTGCTACATCCTCCCAAACACTGCTACAGCCTCCCAAACACTGCCACAGCCTCCCAAACACTGCTACAGCCTCCCAAACACTGCCACAGCCTCCCAAACACTGCCACAGCCTCTCAAACACTGCCACAGCCTCCCAAACACTGCCACACCCTGCCAAACACTGCTACATCCTCCCAAACACTGCTACAGCCTCCCAAACACTGCCACAGCCTCTCAAACACTGCCACAGCCTCTCAAACACTGCCACACCCTGCCAAACACTGCTACAGCCTCTCAAACACTGCCACATCCTCCCAAACACTGCCACAGCCTCCCAAACATTGCTACAGCCTCCCAAACACTGCCACACCCTCCCAAACACTGCCACAGCCTCTCAAACAGTGCCACACCCTCCCAAACACTGCCACAGCCTCCCAAACACTGCTACACCCTCCCAAACACTGCTACATCCTCCCAAACACTGCTACACCCTCCCAAACACTGCCACAGCCTCCCAAACACTGCCACAGCCTCCCAAACACTGCTACACCCTCCCAAACACTGCCACAGCCTCCCAAACACTGCTACACCCTCCCAAACACTGCTACAGCCTCTCAAACACTGCTACACCCTGCCAAACACTGCTACATCCTCCCAAACACTGCCACAGCCTCTCAAACACTGCCACACCCTGCCAAAACAAGATCTGGTACTTACCATTCCCTGGGGGCACTCGAATGGCAACAATCTTCCCATCGTTCAGTCTAAGATAAATTCCCTTCTGTGTTTTAATCACCATGACAGACTGACCGGCCTTCAACAGAATTGGCTTCCCGTCTCCCGAGTTTGTGGGGATACTGACGTCTGTAATGGGAGAGACAGGGTCGTTAAGGGTCGTTAGAGGTTGGCAAGGGTCGTTTATGGTCGTTGGAGGTTGGCAAGGGTCGTTTATGGTCGTTAGAGGTTGGCAAGGGTCGTTTAGGGTCATTCAGGGCCTGTTGCACTGTTAGAGAGGATTATGTGTGAAACAGGGTCATTTTAGGCTTGTTTAAGATCGTTTTAGGGTTGTTAGGGTTTATAAGGGTCGTTTAGGGTCATTCAGGGCCTGTTGCACTGTTCGAGAGGGTTATGTGTGAAACAGGGTGATTTTAGGCTCGTTTAAGATCGTTTTAGGGTTGTTAGGGTTTATAAGGGTCGTTTAGGGTCATTCAGGGCCTGTTGCACTGTTCGAGAGGGTTATGTGTGAAATAGGGTCATTTTAGGCTTGTTTAATATAGTTTTAGGGTCAAATCAGAGTCAATAAGGGATATTACAGGGTTACATATGAAATAGGGTCATTTTAAGGTTAGGTAGGGTCAATAAGGGTCAGTTAGGGTCGCTTTAGGGTTACACATGAAGAGTTTATAATACATAAAAAAAACATGCAAAATACAGCAAAACAGCGCTGAAACACTCAAAAACACCCAAAAAACACTCATAACACCCAAAAACACTCATAACACCCCAAAACACCCCAAAACATCCCAAAAACACACCCAAAACACCCAAAACATACCCAAAACACCCACAACACATCAAAAACGCCTCAAAACACACCAAAAACACCCCAAAAACACCCCAAAACACCCCAAAACACACCAAAAACACCCAAAAACACTCACAACACCCCAAAACACCCCAAAAACACCCCAAAAACACACCAAAAACACCCCAAAACACCCCAAAAACACACCAAAAACACCCAAAACACACCAAAAACACCCCAAAAACACATAAAAAACCCCAAAACACACCAAAAAACACACCCAAAACACCCAAAACATACCCAAAACACCCACAACACACCAAAAACACCTCAAAACACACCAAAAACACCCAAAAAACACCCAAAAACACACCAAAAACACCAAA
>NW_026973670.1:737500-747500 GCF_035594125.1 Scylla paramamosain
GGAGGAAAGGTGGAGGAAAGATGGAGGAAGGTCTGCAGTGGAGGAGAAGTGTGGAGGTAACTTGTGGAGGGAGATATGGAGAGAAAAAGAGGAAGTCGTGGAGAGAAGAATGGCCATTTGTGAAGTGACATCATCTTACAAAAATACTATTTTGACTATCTTACTTGAGTTGTAGAATAGTCAGGCTTGGAGGAAAGGTGGAGGAAAGATGGAGGAAGGTCTGTAGTGGAGGAGAAGTGTGGAGGTAACTTGTGGAGGGAGATATGGAGAGAAAAAGAGGAAGTCGTGGAGAGAAGAATAGCCATTTGTGAAGTGACACCATTTTTCAAAACACTATTTTGACTATCTTACTTAAGTTGCAGAATAGTCAGGCTTGGAGGAAAGGTGGAGGAAAGATGGAGGAAGGTGTGTAGTGGAGGAGAAGTGTGGAGGTAACTTGTGGAGGGAGATATGGAGAGAAAAAGAGGAAGTCGTGGAGAGAAGAATGGCCATTTGTGCAGTGACATCATCTTACAAAAACACTATTTTCACTATGATAGAAACACCATACAATAACCAAACTTGAAGGAACAGTGAAGGAAACATTCAGGAAACACCACCCAGGAGCACAACTCCACCGGGAAAACACGAGAGGAAAAAACGGAAAAAAACTAACCATATCTTGTTGCTGAAAATGATGATGATGAGGGTAGTGGTGCAATGGCTGTTGATGATGCCTGTTCTGGGGAGGGACTGGAGGGGGCTGCTGGGGTGCTGGGGGAGCATTGGGGGGCCAGGCAGTGGGAGGGGGGTGTGGAGGGATGGGGAGGGCAGGGGTGGCCAAGGTTCTCCCTCTCCCCTTGTGTCTCCCCTCGGTGTCTTCAAGGTCGAGATCATAATCCTCACTTATTTTCTTCTGTACAAAGTTGTAGAGGACGTCAGGGTGGTTCCAGATCTGTTGGGAGGGTTGTCAGTTAGGAAAGTTGCAGTAGCAGTTGTTGCAGTACCAAACATTTCCAAACACCCCAAAAACACCTCAAAACGCCCAAAAACTCACCAAAAACACCTCAAAACACCCCAAAACACCCAAAAAACACACCAAAACACCCCAAAAACACCCAAAAACATACCAAAAACACCTCAAAACACCCCAAAACATCCAAAAACACCCAAAAAACACACCAAAAACACCCAAAAACACCCAAAAAACTCACCAAAAACACCTCAAAACACCCCAAAACACCCAAAAAACACTCCAAAACACCCCAACACCCCAAAAACACACCAAAACACACCAAAACACCCAAAAAACACCAAAACACACCAAAACACCCCAAAAACACACCAAAAACACCAAAAACACCCCAAAAACACACCAAAAACACCAAAACCACCCAAAAACACACCAAAAACACCAAAACCACCCCAAAACACCCAAAAACACCCAAAAAAAACACCAAAACACCCAAAAACTCCCCAAAAACACACTCAAAACACTCAAAACAAACTGAAAACACCCCAAAACACACTGAAAACACACCAGGAGCATTGGACTCACCTTGCAACAGATAGCAAAGGCCTTGAGAGGGTTGGCCATGGCTTTACTCGCAGCTAACTCGGACATGAATGATGAATAAAGAGTTCTTTGTATATTTGTAAGTCGACAAAGTAATACATGTTCTTCTTTGTCTGGGAGAGTATTGGCTAGAACGCTGTGGCCTCGTCTGCAATTAGAGGGGGTAGTTAGGCTAGTTAGAAGCACTTATATTTGATAGTATTGGGTTTTTCTGGGGTTATTGCGTTGTTTTGCGGTGATTTGTGGTGTTTTGTGGTGTTTTTGGGTGTTTTTCGTGTTTTTTGTGTGTTTTTGGGTGTTTTTGTGTGTTTTTTGGTGTTTTTGGGGTGTTTTTGTGTGTTTTTGGGGTGTTTTGTTTTATTTTTGTGTGTTTTTGGGTGATTTGGGATGTTTTTTGGATATTTTTTGGGTGTTTTGCGATGTTTTTGTGTGTTTGTTGGGTATTTGGTGGTGTTTTTGGGTGTTTTTTGGGTGTTTTTTGTGGTGTTTTTGGGTGTTTTGTGGTGTTTTTGGGTGCTTTTTGGGTGTTTTGGGATGTTTTTTGGGTGTTTTGCGGTGTTTTTGGGTGTTTTGTGGTGTTTTTTGTGTTTTTGTGTGTTTTTGTGTGTTTTTTGGTGTTTTTGTGGTGTTTTTGGGTGTTTTGGGATGTTTTTTGGGATGTTTTGGGGTGTTTTTGGGTGTTTTGTGGTGTTTTTGGGTGTTTTTGGGGTGTTTTGTGGTGTTTTTGGGTGTGTTTTTTGTGTTTTGGGGTGTTTAGTGGTGTTTTGGGGTGTTTTGGTGTGTTTTTTGTGTGTTTTTGGGTGTTTAGGGGTGTTTAGTGGTGTTTTGGGGTGTTTTGCAGTGTTTGGAGTCTTTTTTGGGTGTTTTGGGTGTTTTGTGGTGTAATAATAATAATAATAATGGTAATAATAATAATAATAATAATAATAGAATCAACAAATAATAAAAAAAATTGAATAAAAAATTACAAACAAACAAACAAACAAACAAAAAAATGATCAAGAAAATAAAACAAATTTATAAAAACACATATATACAAAAAAAAAAAAATAAATAAATAAAAAAATAAATAAAACAAATAAAAAAAAAACAATTAAATAAATAAATAAACTAAGCAACTTCAAAACTAACACACACACACACACACACACACACACACACACACACACACACACACCTCTGTACAAATCCCTCAAGGAGCGAATGAAGGACGTGCGACCTGTAGCGCATTAATTTCATGTCTTGCGGCGTCGAGTCAACACACTGGCCGTTCTGTATCGGTCGCTCGAACATGTTACTGAACTCAGTCCGCGTACCTGAAGTGGAAAGTGACATTAGGGTAGCCTTGGGGGTATCTTAGGGGTACTTAAGTTAGGTTAGGTTAGGTTAGGTTAGGTTAGGTTAGGTTACGTCAGGTCAGGTTAGGTTAGGTTAGGTTAGGTTACGTTAGGTTAGGTTAGGTTACGTCAGGTTAGGTTAGGTTAGGTTTGCAGTGAGGAAAATTAGATTCGGTTGGGTTTAGGGTGTTTACAAGTGTATAAGGGTGTTTTGTGGTGTTTTTAGGGTGTTTTGGTTAGGTTAGGTTAGGTTAGGTTACGTCAGGTCAGGTTAGGTTAGGTTAGGTTAGGTTAGGTTAGGTTAGGTTACGTCAGGTTAGGTTAGGTTAGGTTTGCAGTGAGAGAGTTGTTAGGTTAGGTTTAGGGTGATTACAAGTGTATAAGGGTGTTTCGGGGTGTTTTCAGGGTGTTTTGGAGTGTCTAGGAGTGTCTCGAGAGTGCTTAAGGTCAGAAATTTAGGTTAGGTTAGGTTTGCAGTGAGGAAAATTAGATTAGGTTAGGTTTAGGGTGTTTACAAGTGTATAAGGGTGTTTCGGGGTGTTTTCAGGGTGTTTTCAGGGTGTTTTGGGGTGTGTAGGAGTGTCTCGAGAATGCTTAGGGTCAGAAATTTAGGTTAGGTTAGGTTTGCAGTGAGGAAAATTAGATTAGGTTAGGTTTAGGGTGTTTACAAGTGTTTAAGGGTGTTTTGGGGTGTTTTCAGGGTGTTTTGGGGTGTGTAGGAGTGTCTCGAGAATGCTTAGGGTCAGAAATTTAGGTTAGGTTAGGTTTGCAGTGAGGAAAATTAGATTTGGTTGGGTTTAGGGTGTTTACAAGTGTTTAAGGGTGTTTCGGGGTGTTTTCAGGGTGTTTTGGGGTGTGTAGGAGTGTCTCGAGAATGCTTAGGGTCAGAAATTTAGGTTAGGTTAGGTTTGCAGTGATGAAAATTAGATTAGATTAGGTTTAGGGTGTTTAAGGGTGTTTAAGGGTGTTTTGGGGTGTTTTCAGGGTGTTTTGGGGTGTCTAGGAGTGTCTCGAGAATGCTTAGGGTCAGAAATTTAGGTTAGGTTAGGTTTGCAGTGAGGAAAATTAGATTTGGTTGGGTTTAGGGTGTTTACAAGTGTATAAGGGTGTTTTGGGATGTTTTCAGGGTGTTTTCAGGGTGTTTTGGGGTGTGTAGGAGTGTCTCGAGAGTGCTTAGGGTCAGAAATTTAGGTTAGGTTAGGTTTGCAGTGAGGAAAATTAGATTCGGTTGGGTTTACGGTGTTTACAAGTGTATAAGGGTGTTTTGGGGTGTTTTCAGGGTGTTTTCAGGGTGTTTTGGGGTGTGTAGGAGTGTCTCGAGAGTGCTTAGGGTCAGAAATTTAGGTTAGGTTAGGTTTGCAGAGAGGAAAATTAGATTAGGTTAGGTTTAGGGTGTTTTGGGGTGTTTTCAGGGTGTTTTGGGGTGTGTAGGAGTGTCTCGAGAATGCTTAGGTTCAGAAATTTAGGTTAGGTTAGGTTTGCAGTGAGGAAAATTAGATTCGGTTGGGTTTAGGGTGTTTACAAGTGTATAAGGGTGTTTTGGGGTGTTTTCAGGGTGTTTTGGAGTGTCTAGGAGTGTCTCGAGAGTGCTTAGGGTCAGAAATTTAGGTTAGGTTAGGTTTGCAGTGAGGAAAATTAGATTTGGTTGGGTTTAGGGTGTTTACAAGTGTATAAGGGTGTTTTGGGATGTTTTCAGGGTGTTTTGGAGTGTGTAGGAGTGTCTCGAGAATGCTTAGGGTCAGAAATTTAGGTTAGGTTAGGTTTGCAGAGAGGAAAATTAGATTCGGTTGGGTTTACGGTGTTTACAAGTGTATAAGGGTGTTTTGGGATGTTTTCAGGGTGTTTTGGGGTGTGTAGGAGTGTCTCGAGAGTGCTTAGGGTCAGAAATTTAGGTTAGGTTAGGTTTGCAGTGAGGAAAATTAGATTAGGTTAGGTTTTGGGTGTTTACAAGTGTATAAGGGTGTTTTGGGGTGTTTTCAGGGTGTTTTCAGGGTGTTTTGGGGTGTGTGGGAGTGTCTCGAGAATGCTTAGGGTCAGAAATTTAGGTTAGGTTAGGTTTGCAGAGAGGAAAATTAGATTCGGTTGGGTTTAGAGTGTTTACAAGTGTATAAGGGTGTTTTGGGGTGTTTTCAGGGTGTTTTGGGGTGTGTAGGAGTGTCTCGAGAATGCTTAGGGTCAGAAATTTAGGTTAGGTTAGGTTTGCAGTGAGGAAAATTAGATTAGGTTGGGTTTAGGGTGTTTACAAGTGTTTAAGGGTGTTTCGGGGTGTTTTCAGGGTGTTTTGGGGTGTGTAGGAGTGTCTCGAGAGTGCTTAGGGTCAGAAATTTAGGTTAGGTTAGGTTTGCAGTGAGGAAAATTAGATTAGGTTGGGTTTAGGGTGTTTACAAGTGTATAAGGGTGTTTTGGGATGTTTTCAGGGTGTTTTCAGGGTGTCTAGGAGTAAACTTTTGGTTAGGCTAGGTTCAGGGTGCTTGTGGGAGTGGAAAAATCTTGTTCGTATTTTTTATAAGCTTTTTGTTGCTCCCTGAACCCCGCAAAATTATTCTCTCAACTTATTCGTCCCCAAATTATTTCACTGATGAACTTATACACACACAGACAGACAGACACACAGACAGACAGACAGACAGACACAGACTCACCCAGATAATTAGGCCTAACAAAGTCAACCATACACCAATATTCTAATAGGTTGTTCTGCAGCGGGTAACCGGTTAAAACGACTCTTCTTTTCGTCCTAATATTTTTCAGAGCTTGAGAGATGTTTGCGTGAGCGTTCTTGATTCGGTGCCCTTCATCGCAGATCACCAGGTCTGGCCCCGGCCGCACCAGTGCCTTCTGGATCTCTGTAAGGGGTAAAAGGTCGCGTTAGGTTAGGTTACGTGCGGTGAGGTTCAGTTTTTTTGGTGGATTTTTCGAGGTTTATTTATTTATTTATTTTTTTTTGCAGTTTTAGTTTGGTTTGGTGACTTCTGGTCATCTGTAAAGGTCAGAGGTCATGTTAGGTCACACTAGGTTAGGTTAGGTTCAGTTTAAGTAGTTGTTGTGTTAGGTTAGGTTAGGTTAGGTTACGTTAGGCTAGGTTAGGTTAGATTAGGGTAGGTTAGGTTAGGGTAGGGTAGGTTAGGGTAGGGTAGGGTAGGTTAGGTTAGGTTAGGTTAGGTTAGGTTAGGTTAGGTTAGGTTAGGTTAGGGTAGGTTAGGTTAGGTTAGGGTAGGTTACGTTAGGTTGACTGGCAGTAACAAAAACACACAAACACACACACAAATTGTTCATCTTGTTCTAATCCACTCTCTCTCTCTCTCTCTCTCTCTCTCTCTCTCTCTCTCTCTCTCTCTCTCTCTCTCTCTCTCTCTCTCTCTCTTTCCTTCGCTCTAAACCAACTATTTCACAAACTTTTCAAACACAAATTCTCTTTTTTTTCCCTTTAAAAACACAAATTTCTCTCTCTCTCTCTCTCTCTCTCTCTCTCTCTCTCTCTCTCAAAAAAAAAAAAAAAAAAAAAAAAAAAAACACGAACATTTTTTTTCCCTTTAAAAACACAAATTTCTATCTCTCTCTCTCTCTCTCTCTCAGAAAAAAAAAACACAAACTCATTATTTCCCTCTAAAAACACGAATTTCAATCTCTCTCTCTCTCTCTCTCTCTCTCTCAAAAAAAAAAAAAAAAAAAAAAAAAAAAAAAAAAAAAAAAAAAAACACTCATTTTCTTTCCCTTTAAAAACACAAATTTCTCTCTCTCTCTCTCTCTCTCAGAAAAAAAAAAAACACAAACTCATTATTTCCCTCTAAAAACACGAATTTCAATCTCTCTCTCTCTCTCTCTCTCTCTCTCTCTCTCTCTCTCAAAAAAAAAAAAAAAAAAAAAAAAAAAAAAAAAAAAAAAAAAAACCACTCATTTTCTTTCCCTTTAAAAACACAAATTTCTCTCTCTCTCTCTCTCTTTCTCTCTCTCTAAAAAAAAACAAATTTCATCCATTTCACTATCCTGCCTCACTGTGACACCCTGCCGTAACCCTTCACCCTAATATTTCCCCTCTTAACTGTGTCTAATTGGATCTTAACTGTGTCTAACTGTGTCTAATTCTAATCTAACTGTGTCTAATTGGGTCTTAACTGCCTCTAATTGGGTTAAAGTTCCCTATAACTCACCCTCCAGGAGTTCCTTGTTCTTGTCTTCCTCTTCAATGTCCACTACCTCTCTGTTATCGCTGTCCCTCTTCTTCTTCTTCGGTTTTTTTGGCTTCTTTAGCGATAACTGACGATAAAGTTCATAGCCCATTAGAAGAACACCCCCATTCTTCTCCCATTCCTGGATAACTCTTGATCGCTGAGTGAGATTCTTCTGCGCGTCGTTCAGGAGGAACACCTGTTGGAGGGTCGCGTGGGGTGTCAAAGGATTAATGGCTTTTTTTTTGGGTGTTTTTTGCAGTTTTGGTATGTTTTCTGGGTGTTTTTGGGTGTTTTTGTGTGTTTTTGGGTGTTTTTGTGTGTTTTTGTGTGTTTTTGGGGTGTTTTTGGGTGTTTTTGTGTGTTTTTGGGTGTTTTTGTGTGTTTTTGTGTGTTTTTGGGTGTGTTTTGGGTGTTTTTGGTGTGTTTTTGGGGTGTTTTTGTGTGTTTTTGGTGTTTTGGTGTGTTTTTGGGTGTTTTTGGTGTGTTTTTGTGTGTTTTTGTGTGTTTTTGGGGTGTTTTTTGTGTGTTTTGGTGTGTTTTTGTGTGTTTTTGTGTGTTTTTGGTGTGTTTTTGGGTGTTTTTGGTGTGTTTTTGGGGTGTTTTTGGGTGTTTTTGAGTGTTTTTGTGTGTTTTTTGGGTGTTTTTGGGTGTTTTTGGGTGTTTTTGGTGTTTTTTGGTGTGTTTTGGGGTGTTTTTGGTGTTTTGGGGTGTTTTTGGTGTGTTTTGCAGTGTTTTGAGTGTTTTGAGTGTGTTTTGGGGTGTTTTTGGTGTGTTTTGGGGTGTTTTGAGTGTGTTTTGAGTGTGTTTTGAATATTATTACTTCTAAATAACAAGTAATTTAAAAAGTGTACTGCAAAAAAAATGTGCTTATGTAATTGGTAGTGGTCACCGATAATTATATACTAAATTTAAGTGTAATCTGGCAAGTTGTTACACCTATTGTAATTTGGCTAGGGAAGTTGTTACATATATATATAGTAATTATTATGAAGGAAACAGATAAATAATAATAATAATAATAATAATAATAATAATAATAATAAAAGGGTGGTGGTAGTAGTAGTAGTAGTAGTAGTAGTAGTAGAACAACAATAACAACAACAACAACAACAACAACAACAACAACAACAACAACAACAACAACAACAACAACATATACTATACACATCCTCTCTCTCTCTCTCTCTCTCTCTCTCTCTCTCTCTCTTTAAAATTAAGTCAAGAACTTTTAACCAGTTCAGGCTCAGTGAGGCTTGTTTTTCCCTATGAGGTGCCATGACCCTGTTAAACTGCATTCCCCTGACACTTGCAACTTAAAAATGAAAAAAAAAAAAATAGTAAAATATATTCTCTCTCTCTCTCTCTCTCTTTAAAATTCAGTCAAGAACTTTTAACCAGTTCAGGCTCAGTGAGGCTTGTTTTTCCCTATGAACTGCCATGACCCTGTTAAACTGCATTTCCCCTGACACTTGCAACTTAAAAATGAAAAAAAAAAATTAGCAAAATATATTCTCTCTCTCTCTCTCTCTCTCTCTCTCTCTCTCTCTCTCTCTCTCTTTAAAATTCAGTCAAGAACTTTTAACCAGTTCAGGCTCAGTGAGACTTGTTTTTCCCTATGAGGTGCCATGACCCTGTTAAACTTCATTCCCCTTACACTTGCAACTTAAAAATGAAAAAAAAAAAAATAGTAAAATATATTCTCTCTCTCTCTCTCCCTCTTTAAAATTCAGTCGAGTACTTTTAACCAGTTCAGGCTCAGTGAGGCTTGTTTTTCCCTATGAGGTGCCATGACCCTGTTAAACTGCATTCCCCTGACACTTGCAACTTAAAAATGAAAAAAAAAAAAATTAGCAAAATATATTCTCTCTCTCTCTCTCTCTCACCTTGAACTTTCGGCACCATATGGGGGTCCCGTCGGCTGTAGTTGGGGGCGCCATCCCCTCTTCCGGCAACCAGCTGTTATATTCCGCAAGCCAGTTCTGTAGTGTGTTAATTGGCACTATAATGAGGACCGAGCGAGCAGAGGTGTGCCGCAGAAACACATCCGTGAAGGAGACGATCTGTGGGTCAAACGAGGCAGGTCAGGTCAGGTCAGGTCAGGTTGGGTTAGGTTAAAATAGATCTGGTTTGGTTAGGTTTAATTTCAATAGGTTAGGATGCACTGGGAGAGGCTGGGAGGCACTGGGAGAGGCTGGGAGGCACTGGGAGAGGCTGGGGTGCACTGGAGGAGACTAGGAGGCACTGGGAGAGGCTGGGAGGCACTGGGAGAGGCTGGGAGTGCACTGGGAGAGGCTGGGAGGCACTGGAGGAGACTAGGAGGCACTGGGAGAGGCTGGGAGGCACTGGAGGAGACTAGGAGGCACTGGGAGAGGCTGGGGTGCACTGAGAGAGGCTGGGAGGCACTGGGAGAGGCTGGGAGGCACTGGGAGAGGCTGGGAGGCACTGGGAGAGGCTGGGAGGCACTGGGAGAGGCTGGGAGGCACTGGGAGAGGCTGGGAGGCACTGAGAGAGGCTGGGAGGCACTGGGAGAGGCTGGGAGGCACTGGGAGAGGCTGGGAGGCACTGGGAGAGGCTGGGAGGCACTGTTAGAGGCTGGGATGCACTGGGAGAGGCTGGGAGGCACTGGGAGAGGCTGGGATGCACTGGGAGAGGCTGGGAGGCACTGGGAGAGGCTGGGATGCACTGGGAGAGGCTGGGAGGCACTGGGAGAGGCTGGGATGCACTGGGAGAGGCTGGGAGGCACTGGAGGAGACTAGGAGGCACTGGGAGAGGCTGGGAGGCACTGGGAGAGGCTGGGAGGCACTGGGAGAGGCTGGGAGGCACTGGGAGAGGCTGGGGTGCACTGGGAGAGGCTGGGAGGCACTGGAGGAGACTAGGAGGCACTGGGAGAGGCTGGGAGGCACTGGGAGAGGCTGGGAGGCACTGGGAGAGGCTGG
>NW_026973670.1:755000-760000 GCF_035594125.1 Scylla paramamosain
GCCTATATCTCACCTTACCCACATATCACCCTATCCTATGGCTACCTATAGGCTTAGCCAAATCCAGGCTGGACTCATTACATAGGCCTAAAAATCAAAAAAATTAAAAAAATATTAGTACCGGTAAATACTGCAGCCTAATACCTAGACTATTATTTCATCAACTTTTTCCTATTTCTACGACTTTTTTGAGTGGTGTATAGGCCTAGGCATGTGCGGCAGGGTTCCCTAGGCCTACCTCAAGCGGGGCAAAATTCCCCCATGCCTCAGAGTGGTGTGGGAGGCAAATTTGTAGAGGCCAAGACGCGCGAACAAATAGTAAACAAAGAAGATGGCGGATCTGAACCAGCTCAGAGACTACTGGGTTAAACTATTTTGTATGGGAGGGGATAGGATAGTCCAGGAAATAAGAAATAGTAATAGTAAAAGTACATGGCTTATTGTTTTCTTTATTTAATTATTGTGTACTTGAGGTTAAGTGTTTAGTGTTGGGAATATTTTGGGATATTTTTTTTTGTGTCGAAAGTGATAGCCGGGGTAAAATATTTTGGGTGGGGATGAAAATGAACGATATTACACAAAATATATATAAAAAGATGGAAATAGTGAAAAATAGTTGGTAATAATGTGATGAAACAAGTGGATTAATTTTTCTGTATTTATTTAGACTACATTTATTGTCAAGCATTTACTAAGGTTAAAAAAAATATATATATTAAAAAGCGAGGTGAAATATTTAGTTTTCCTTATTGGCTGAGAGGAAAAAAACCACAAATACTATAAAAATACACAAAATACACGAAAAAATACATAAAAAATAAAAACAGTTGAAATAATAAATAAAAACACAAAAGAAAATAAGTGGATTATTTTTTTATTTATTCATTTAATTCATCTCGATTATTTAAAGAACCACACGAACATTTCACAAACACATCCATAAGAAATAAATATACAATTATAATTATACTACTGGTAATTCAAGATACTGGATATTATTATTTAAAGCCAGTCAGTCAGTCAGTCAGTCAGCCAGTCAGCCAGTCAGTCAGTCAGCCAGCCAGTCAGTCAGTCAGTCAGTCAGTCAGCCAGTCAGTCAGTCAGTCAGCCAGTCAGCCAGTCAGTCAGTCAGCCAGCCAGTCAGTCAGTCAGTCAGTCAGTCAGCCAGTCAGTCAGTCAGTCAGTCAGTCGGTCAGCCAGTCAGTCAGCCAGTCAGCCAGTCAGTCAGCCAGCCAGTCAGTCAGTCAGTCAGTCAGCCAGTCAGTCAGTCAGTCAGTCAGTCAGTCAGCCAGTCAGTCAGCCAGCCAGCCAGTCAGTCAGTCAGCCAGTCAGTCAGTCAGCCAGCCAGCCAGCCAGCCAGTCAGTCAGTCAGTCAGCCAGCCAGCCAGCCAGCCAGTCAGTCAGTCAGTCAGTCAGTCAGCCAGCCAGCCAGCCAGTCAGTCAGTCAGCCAGCCAGCCAGTCAGTCAGTCAGTCAGTCAGTCAGCCAGCCAGTCAGTCAGCCAGCCAGTCAGTCAGTCAGTCAGTCAGTCAGCCAGCCAGTCAGTCAGTCAGCCAGTCAGTCAGTCAGTCAGCCAGCCAGTCAGTCAGTCAGTCAGTCAGCCAGTCAGTCAGTCAGTCAGCCAGTCAGTCAGCCAGCCAGTCAGTCAGCCAGCCAGTCAGTCAGCCAGTCAGTCAGTCAGTCAGTCAGTCAGTCAGTCAGTCAGCCAGCCAGTCAGTCAGCCAGCCAGTCAGTCAGCCAGTCAGTCAGTCAGTCAGTCAGTCAGCCAGTCAGTCAGTCAGTCAGTCAGCCAGTCAGTCAGTCAGTCAGTCAGTCAGCCAGCCAATCAGAGAGAGAGAGAGAGAGAGAGAGAGAGAGAGATAAGGATGAAAAAAATAATTGCATAATATTTAGAAATTATGGCAATTCAAAATATGATGACAGAAAAATGAACATAAAAAAAAATTACAAACTGAAATTATAATAATAATGATAATAATAACGAAACAATAAGAAAGATAAGAAAGGTACGTATTTTAGATCCCAAATTTGACATAAATGATACGAAATCTTTCGAAAATAGGAAGAAAAATTTGAAACGCAAAATATGAAGACATGAATATGAAAAAAATAACTTAATAATCGAAACAAAAAGAGAAAAAAAAAAAGAAAATATAAAGCCGGAAAAAAAAAACATCCCAATTGACAAAAAAAAAGTAGAAAAGGTGATAAATTGATTAAAAGCATAAGAAAATAAACAAAGAGAAACAAAAACTAAAAAAAGGAAGAAAATAACAATGAATAATTACATAATAAAATAAAATATATCTCAAGATCTCATTAAAATAAGAACGAAAAAGTAAGCAACAATTTTTTTCAGCACCAAAAAAGCAAAAAAACTAAACAAAAACCAGGTAACAATAAAAATAAAAATTAAACTTTGAGATAAACAGACTCGAATGCACATACACAAGATGGCGGCGCTACGAGGAAGAGGTGCCGCTAGTCTATCCTCTTATTTAACCTTTTTCTCTCCAACCAGGAGGTGTTTTTCTCTCCAAGTGCGCCACATTACCTCACTCTCCTCCAGGTTTCCTCCAGCCGCGGAGAGGAGGGAGAGAAATGGAGGGAACTTGCTCAAACTTGGAGGTAATTTATCGTGTGTAAATTATTATTATTATTATTATTATTATTGTTGTTGTAGTTGTTGTTGTTGTTGTTGTTGTTGTTGTTGTTGTTGTTGTTATCATCATCATCTTTCTTCCTCCTCGCCTTCTTCTTCTTCTTCTTCTTTTCCTCTTCTTCTTCTTCTTCTTCTTCTTCTTCTTCTTCTTCTTCTTCTTCTTCTTCTTCCTCGCCGTCTTCTTCTTCTTCTTCTTCTTCTTCTTCTTCTTCTTCTTCTTCTTCTTCTTCTTCTTCTTCTCAGGCTCTCTATATTAATGTGTGTTTGTTCGTATGTTCCCACTAAACCACACCTGTACACTCAAAAACACACCTGTACATTCAAAACCACACCTGTAAACCTCATAAACACACCTGTAAACCTCATAACACACCTGTAAACCTCAAAAACACACCTGTAAACACACCTGCACAATCCAAGCACTTTTAAACGCCAAAAAAACTGAAAACGGAGAGAAACCTTGTAAAAAAAACCCTTATAACTCAGCCCACACCTGTCCAAACCTGCTGCAAATCCACACAGGCGTGCACAAGGGTCTCTTCCACACCTGTGCCAAGTTACACGCCCGTGACTACTATGAGGTCCTTGGGGTGTCGAAAAATGCGTCGGAGAAAGAGATCAAGAAGGCGTATTATAAGTTGGCGAAGAAGTATCACCCAGATGTTAATAGAGACGATCCTGCTGCCCAGAAGAAGTTCACTGAGGTTTCCGAGGCTTATGAGGTAACAGAGAGAGAGAGAGAGAGAGAGAGAGAGAGAGAGAGAGAGAGTTTTCAGAATTTCCAGTTTTTTGAGTTTTTTGATTTTTTTTTTATTTTTTCAGTGTTTTTCTACCTTAAAACAGCAATATTTTGAGAGAGAGAGAGAGAGAGAGAGAGAGAGAGAGAGAGAGAGAGAGAGAGTTTTCAGAATTTCCAGTTTTTTGAGTTTTTTTAAATTTTTTCAGTGTTTTTCTACCTTAAAACAGCAATATTTTGAGAGAGAGAGAGAGAGAGAGAGAGAGAGAGAGAGAGAGAGAGAGAGAGAGAGAGAGAGAGTTTTCAGAATTTCCAGTTTTTTGAGTTTTTTTTTTATTTTTTCAGTGTTTTTCTACCTTAAAACAGCAATATTTTGAGAGAGAGAGAGAGAGAGAGAGAGAGAGAGAGAGAGAGAGAGAGAGAGAGAGAGAGAGTTTTCAGAATTTCCAGTTTTTTGAGTTTTTTTTTATTTTTTCAGTGTTTTTCTACCTTAAAACAGCAATATTTTGAGAGAGAGAGAGAGAGAGAGAGAGAGAGAGAGAGAGAGAGAGAGAGAGAGTTTTCAGAATTTCCAGTTTTTCGAGTTTTTTTTATTTTTTTTTAATTTTTTCAGTGTTTTTAATTTTTTCAGTGTTTTTCTACCTTAAAACAGCAATATTTTGAGAGAGAGAGAGAGAGAGAGAGAGAGAGAGAGAGAGAGAGAGAGAGAGAGAGAGTTTTCAGAATTTCCAGTTTTTTGAGTTTTTTTTATTTTTTCAGTGTTTTTCTACCTTAAAAACAGCAATATTTTGAGAGAGAGAGAGAGAGAGAGAGAGAGAGAGAGAGAGAGAGAGAGAGAGAGAGAGAGTTTTCAGAATTTCCAGTTTTTTGAGTTTTTTTTTATTTTTTCAGTGTTTTTCTACCTTAAAACAGCAATATTTTGAGAGAGAGAGAGAGAGAGAGAGAGAGAGAGAGAGAGAGAGAGTTTTCAGAATTTCCAGTTTTTTGAGTTTTTTTTAATTTTTTCAGTGTTTTTCTACCTTAAAACAGCAATATTTTGAGAGAGAGAGAGAGAGAGAGAGAGAGAGAGAGAGAGAGAGAGAGAGAGAGAGAGTTTTTTGAGTTTTTTTTCCAGTTTTTTGAGTTTTTTTTAATTTTTTCAGTGTTTTTCTACCTTAAAACAGCAATATTTTGAGAGAGAGAGAGAGAGAGAGAGAGAGAGAGAGAGAGAGAGAGAGAGAGAGAGAGTTTTCAGAATTTCCAGTTTTTTGAGTTTTTTTTATTTTTTCAGTGTTTTTCTACCTTAAAACAGCAATATTTTGAGAGAGAGAGAGAGAGAGAGAGAGAGAGAGAGAGAGAGAGTTTTCAAAATTTCCATTTTTTTTTAGTTTTTTTAAATTTTTTCAGTTTTTCTACCTTAAAACAGCAATATTTTGAGAGAGAGAGAGAGAGAGAGAGAGAGAGAGAGAGAGAGAGAGAGAGAGAGAGAGAGAGAATTTTCAGAATTTCCAGTTTTTTTAGTTTTTTCTAATTTTTTCAGTGTTTTTCTACCTTAAAACAACAATATTTTGAGAGAGAGAGAGAGAGAGAGAGAGAGAGAGAGAGAGAGAGAGAGTTTTCAGAA
>NW_026973670.1:770000-790000 GCF_035594125.1 Scylla paramamosain
TATTGTTTAAAATGCCTTGAAAAAATAAATAAATAAAAAGAAAAACACGTCATTTCATTAAAAAAAACTTTAGGTTTGTTGTAAAGAGGCTATGTTTAGCAACTTCATTCTTTAAACTGCGAATATTGAAAGATAAAATGTATTTCAACTTTGTCATAATTAAAACACAATACAGTTTTCTAATTTTTACCCCACAAAGTTAATTCCTCGGTTTTTCGTTACCAAATTACGAGAGCAATAGGCTTCATAATAAAAAAAATTAGCAATAACATTAATTATTTTTTTAATGCTTCATAATTAAAACAATACAGTTTTCTAATTTTTACCCCACAAAGTTAATTCCTCGGTTTTTCGTTACCAAATTACGAGAACAATAGGCTTCATAATAAAAAAAAATAGCAATAACATTAATTATTTTTTTAATGCGTCATAATTAAAACACAATACAGTTTTCTAATTTTTACCCCATAAACTGAATTCCTCGGTTTTTCGTCACCAAATTACGAGAGCAATAGGCTTCATAATAAAAAAAAATTAGCAATAACATTAATTATTTTTTTTAATGCGTCATAATTAAAACACAATAGTTTTCTAATTTTTACCCCATAAACTGAATTCCTCGGTTTTTCGTCACCAAATTACGAGAACAATAGGCTTCATAATAAAAATTTAGCAATAACATTAATTATTTTTTTTTAATGCGTCATAATTAAAACACAATAGTTTTCTAATTTTTACCCCATAAAGTTAATTCCTCGGTTTTTCGTTACCAAATTACGAGAGCAATAGGCTTCATAATAAAAAAAATAGCAATAACATTAATTATTTTTTTTAATGAGTCATAATTAAAACACAACAGTTTTCTAATTTTTACCCCATAAACTGAATTCCTTGTTTTTTTCTTCTCACTTCAGAAAGCTCTTCCTCCTCCTCTTCCTCCTCCTCATCCTCCTCCAAGAAGAGGGAGGAGGAAGAGGAAGGAATATTAAATAAATTGAAGAAAAAGATATTTGGATAAAGAGAGAGAGAGAGAGAGAGAGAGAGAGAGAGAGAGAGAGAGAGAGAGAGAGAGAGAGAGAGAGAGAGAGAGAGAGAGAGAGAGAGAGATAGACAACAGATTAACAACATTTCTGCATTACTGACAGGAGAAACACTCTTTTAAAAGGCTCTAATTGAAGTTGTAAGGGTTTTTTAAGGTTCCAGTGACAGATTAACAACATTTCTGCATTACTGACACGAGAAACACTCTTTTAAAAGGCTCTAGTTCAAGTTGTAAGGGTTTTTAAGGGTGTTTTTAAGGTTCCAGTGACAGATTAACAACATTTCTGCATTACTGACACGAGAAACGCTCTTTTAATGGCTCTAGTTGAAGTTGTAAGGGTTTTTAAGGGTGTTTTTAAGGTTCCAGTGACAGATTAACAACATTTCTGCATTACTGACAGGAGAAACACTCTTTTAAAAGGCTCTAGTTGAAGTTGTAAGGGTTTTTAAGGGTGTTTTTAAGGTTCCAGTGACAGATTAACAACATTTCTGCATTACTGACAGGAGAAACACTCTTTTAAAAAGCTCTAATTGAAGTTGTAAGGGTTTTTAAGGTTCCAGTGACAGATTAACAACATTTCTGCATGACTGACAGGAGAAACACTCTTTTAAAAGGCTCTAGTTGAAGTTGTAAGGGTTTTTAAGGGTGTTTTTAAGGTTCCAGTGACAGATTAACAACATTTCTGCATGACTGACAGGAGAAACACTCTTTTAAAAGGCTCTAGTTGAAGTTGTAAGGGTTTTTAAGGGTGTTTTTAAGGTTCCAGTGACAGATTAACAACATTTCTGCATGACTGACAGGAGAAACACTCTTTTAAAAGGCTCTAGTTGAAGTTGTAAGGGTTTTTTAAGGGTGTTTTTAAGGTTCCAGTGACAGATTAACAACATTTCTGCATGACTGACAGGAGAAACACTCTTTTAAAAGGCTCTAGTTGAAGTTGTAAGGGTTTTTAAGGGTGTTTTTAAGGTTCCAGTGACAGATTAACAACATTTCTGCATGACTGACAGGAGAAACACTCTTTTAAAAGGCTCTAGTTGAAGTTGTAAGGGTTTTTAAGGGTGTTTTTAAGGTTCCAGTGACAGATTAACAACATTTCTGCATGACTGACAGGAGAAACACTCTTTTAAAAGGCTCTAGTTGAAGTTGTAAGGGTTTTTAAGGGTGTTTTTAAGGTTCCAGTGACAGATTAACAACATTTCTGCATTACTGACAGGAGAAACACTCTTTTAAAAGGCTCTAGTTGAAGTTGTAAGGGTTTTTAAGGGTGTTTTTAAGGTTCCAGTGACAGATTAACAACATTTCTGCATTACTGACAGGAGAAACACTCTTTTAAAAGGCTCTAATTGAAGTTGTAAGGGTTTTTAAGGTTCCAGTGACAGATTAACAACATTTCTGCATGACTGACAGGAGAAACACTCTTTTAAAAGGCTCTAGTTGAAGTTGTAAGGGTTTTTAAGGGTGTTTTTAAGGTTCCAGTGACAGATTAACAACATTTCTGCATGACTGACACGAGAAACACTCTTTTAAAAGGCTCTAGTTGAAGTTGTAAGGGTTTTTAAGGGTGTTTTTAAGGTTCCAGTGACAAATTAACAACATTTCTGCATGACTGACAGGAGAAACACTCTTTTAAAAGGCTCTAGTTGAAGTTGTAAGGGTTTTTAAGGGTGTTTTTAAGGTTCCAGTGACAGATTAACAACATTTCTGCATGACTGACAGGAGAAACATTCTTTTAAAAGGCTCTAGTTGAAGTTGTAAGGGTTTTTTAAGGGTGTTTTTAAGGTTCCAGTGACAGATTAACAACATTTCTGCATTACTAACAGGAGAAACGCTCTTTTAATGGCTCTAGTTAAAGTTGTAAGGGTTTTTAAGGGTGTTTTTAAGGTTCCAGTGACAGATTAACAACATTTCTGCATTACTAACAGGAGAAACGCTCTTTTAATGGCTCTAGTTAAAGTTGTAAAGGTTTTTAAGAGTGTTTTTAAGGTTCCAGTGACAGATTAACAACATTTCTGCATGACTGACAGGAGAAACATTCTTTTAAAAGGCTCTAGTTGAAGTTGTAAGGGTTTTTAAGGGTGTTTTTAAGGTTCCAGTGACAGATTAACAACATTTCTGCATGACTGACAGGAGAAACACTCTTTTAATGGCTCTAGTTGAAGTTGTAAGGGTTTTTAAGGGTGTTTTTAAGGTTCCAGTGACAGATTAACAACATTTCTGCATTACTAACAGGAGAAACGCTCTTTTAATGGCTCTAGTTAAAGTTGTAAGGGTTTTTAAGGGTGTTTTTAAGGTTCCAGTGACAGATTAACAATATTTCTACAAGTTTAAACACACACACACACACACTCTCTCTCTCTCTCTCTCTCTCTCTCTCTCAGTTGTTCACACGCAGTGGTAGAGAGAGGGTGTGTCTCTCTCTCTCTCTCTTTCTCTCTCTCTCTCTCTACAGCGTAAAAGAGAGAGAGAGGAAGAGGTAACAGTTGTTTTCAGTGAGATTAAAGACAGAGAGAGAGAGAGAGAGAGGGAAGCAGGTAAGGATTAGATCAATAAAGAAAATTCTCTCTCTCTCTCTCTCTCTCTCTCTCTCTCTCTCTCTCTCTCTCTCTCTCTCTCTCTCTCTCTCTCTCTCTATAATAATAATAATAATAATAATAATAATAATAATAATAATAATAATAATAATAATGATTCAGGAAAGAAACGGTGTCTTGTGATTGGTGGAACGAACAACGAATGGCAGAACAGCTTTACTATCGATTAGGAGAGAGAGAGAGAGAGCGAGAGAGAGAGAGAGAGGGGTGGACGAGAAGTAGTAATAGTAGTAGTTGAAAAGGAAGGAGGTGAACAGACTCTCTCTCTCTCTCTCTCTCTCTCTCTCTCTCTCTCTCTCTCTCTCTCTCTCTCCGTGTCTCTCAAATAATAATGATAATAATTTCTTTTCAGATTTTACTACTACTACTACTACTACTACTACTACTACTACTACTACTACTAATATTGTTTTGTTTTTTTCGTGAACAGAAAGTTGTGTTAAAAATAAATCAAAAACTCAATTGCCAAAAAAAGAACAATAATTTGAAATAAAATCGAAAATTAAAAGGAAACAAGAAGAAAAACAAAGGAAAATGAAATAATGAAATAATAAAATAGGCAGAGATGAAAAGTGAAGAAGAAAACGGAAAGAAAACGGAGAGAAAACGGAGAACAATGACGAAAATTTAAACATATACTCTAGAATTTTAAAGAGACGGCGAAATATTGAAAATACGCCAAATATTTTTAAAGATTCTCCAATAAAGTCCATTGAGTATTGCTGAAAATGCCCCAGAACTTAGAAAAACAATGAAAATGGCGAAAATGCTAAAAAATGCTCCTGGTTTTGGAAGTGGTAGGGACTCACACGCCTCCAATTACGCGCAGAATTTTGAAAACACCCAAAAATGCTCCTTGAAAAATGCCCAGGATTTTCATGATGGTAAGAAAAAATGGTTCTTTAAAAATGGCCCTGAAAACCGCCCAATAAATGCTACGAATGCTGAAAATCGCCCAATGAATGCAGAAAATAGCCCAATGAATGCTGAAAACCGCCCAATTTATGCTTCGAATGCAGAAAATAGCCCAATGAATGTTGAAAACCGCCCAATTTATGCTTCGAATGCTGAAAACCGCCCAATTAATGCTGAAAACCGCCCAATTTATGCTTCTAATACTGAAAAACAGCCAATAAATGCTTCCAAATTTAAAAAATGCCCGTCTTTCAAGCGACCAATGGCATCGCTTCTCCGCAAATTTCTAGCCAATAGATTTCGAGCTTCCTCCTCATCGGCCAATCAGGAGCCCCCACTGGGAGTCTCAGCCAATGGGAGTGCAGGAAAGACGGGAGATTTTTTGACCAATAAGGAAGATATGAAAGAGGAGGAGGAAGAGGAGGAGGAGGAGAAAGAGAAGAGGAATATAATTTTGATAAACAATAAAAAAAATGATGATGATGATGATGATGATGATGATGATGATGATAGTGATGATGGATCGCTTGTAGAAAGTGAAAATTTTGAGAATAGTGAACATTTAAAGAAAAGCGAAAATTTTAGCAGTGAAAATTTTGAGAAAAGTGAAAAATTTAAGGAAAGCGAAAATTTTAGCAGTGAAAATTTAGAGAATAATGAAAATTTAAAGGAAAGCGAAAATTTTAGCAGTGAAAATTTTGAGAAAAGTGAAAATTTAAAGGAAAGCGAAAATTTTAGCAGTGAAAATTTTGAGAATAGTGAACATTTAAAGGAAAGCGAAAATTTTACCAGTGAAAATTTAGAGGAAACTGTAACATTAGAGAAAAACGAAGATGAAAATTTTGAAAAACCTCAAAATTTCCACAAGAACAAAAGAGAGGCGCTGAACAA
This sequence comes from Scylla paramamosain, assembly GCF_035594125.1. Classification (NCBI taxonomy): domain Eukaryota; kingdom Metazoa; phylum Arthropoda; class Malacostraca; order Decapoda; family Portunidae; genus Scylla; species Scylla paramamosain. The sequence goes on from NW_026973670.1 coordinate 775,440, forward strand.
ACCCCATAATTCCGGAAAAAGACACAAACTTTCACCCAACTCAGGAAAAAAACTCCCGGAAACAGAAATATTAGGGAAACTTAAAAATTTCCCTAAAACTCAAAAAACTTCACCAAAAGAAAATATTACGAAAAAAACAAAACCGGATGAAAAACTCTTAAATTCTTCAAAAAATCAGGAAAAGGTCACCAGAATATTTCACAGTCCAATCAGAGCGTCCCGTGTAAGCCCATCAGCCAATCACAGCCCAGATCTCTCCGCCAAGTTAGCTGGGACGACCTGGACGGAGACCTCAGCCATTTTGGGATGTAAATTTGGAAAAAACTCGAAAATTGTCCAAAATTTTGAAAGTGAAAAAGTTAAATTGAAAACATCACTGAAATTTATGAACGAAGAGGAAGAGGAGGAAGAAGAAGAAGAGGAGGAAGAGGAGGAGGAGGAGATATACCTGGAAAAGAAGACAAGATATAAAGAAAAAGAAGAAGAACTGAAAAAAGAAGAGAAAGAGGAGGAGGAAGAGGAGGAAGAGGAGAAAACAAGAGGAAAACGAGAAAAACATGAGAGAATTATCAAAAAACAAGAAGAAAGAAGGGAAACAGAAGGAAAACAAGAAGAAAACCGAGGAAAAAAACAAGAACAAAGAAAACAAGGAGAAAAACACAGAAAATTTATTAAGAACCCTGAAAAACACCAGCAAATCAAAGAAAACGGAGAAGAACGGGAAGAAAATAAGGGGGACTATCATATTAACAACAACAACATCAACGGGGGAACCAAGCAACAACAACAACATCAACAACAATCTGGTTTCCTGCAGAGCCTTAAGAAACTAACTTTTGGAACCCAGAAAAGTAGTAGTAGTAGTAGTAGTAGCAGTAGTAGTAGTGTTATAAGTAATTTGAAAGTGAGAACCAGCAATGTGAGAACCAAAAGACTCATGAAGGAATTTGAAGTGTTAAGTAGAAGTGATAATAAGTATTTTTCCGTTGATCTTGTAAGTGACTGCCTCGATGAATGGACGGTAAGTGTCGGGGGTACTTATATAAGTGTTAAGTCAATTATAAGTGTATTTTTATTAATTTATTGCTTTTTTGTTGATATTAATGTGTTTATTTGATGTTATAAGTGTATTTTTATTAATTTAATGCTTTTTTGTTGATTTTGATGCGATTATTTATTGTTTTAAGTGTTTTGGGATACTTATATAAGTGTTAAGTTAATTATAAGTGTATTTTTATTAATTTATTGCTTTTTTTGTTGATATTAATGTGTTTATTTGATGTTATAAGTGTATTTTTATTAATTTAATGCTTTTTTGTTGATTTTAATGCGATTATTTATTGTTTTAAGTGTTTTGGGATACTTATATAAGTGTTAAGTTAATTATAAGTGTTTTTTTATTAATTTATTGCTTTTTTTGTTGATATTAATGTGTTTATTTATTGTTTTAAGTGTTTTGGGATACTTATATAAGTGTTAAGTTAATTATAAGTGTTTTTGTTTATTTTAATGTATTTTTCTTGATTAATATTTTTTTTCAGGTATAAGTGTGTTTGTGTTACTTATATACAAATATTCACATCAGTTTGGTTGAGGATTTTAGTTATATAATTTTTTTTTCCTACCAATTTATTTATTTATTTTTTTATTTTTCTATTGTAAGTGAAATATTTCTTTCAGTACTTTGTGTTGCTTGTATAAGTGTTGGGGTTACTTATAAACTAATACAAGTGTTTCCTTCCTATACGAGTTTTTTTTTTTTTTTTTTTTTTTTTTTTTTTTTTTTATACGAGTTAAATTTCTGCTGTTACTTATATAGTTGATTGACTGACAAGTAGTTTTTTTCTTTTACTTACTAATAAATTATTGTTCAGAATGTTTGTTAACGTAGAGATTTTTGTTACTTATAAAATTACTTATAAAATTTGGATTAACTTCTATAAATAAGTTTTGGGCTTACTTATATAGTTATGTGACTGATAAGTATTTTTTTTTTCTTACTTATAACTTGTTGCTCAATGTTTGTTAATGTAGAGATTTTTGTTACTTATAAAATTACTTATAAATTTTGGATTAACTTCTATAAATAAGTTTTGGGCTTACTTATATACTTATTTGACTGATAAGTAGTTTTTTTTTTTTTTTACTTATAACTTGTTGCTCAGAATGTTTGTTAACGTAGAGATTTTTGTTACTTATAAAATTACTTACAAAATTTGGATGAACTTCTATAATAACTGACTGACTGATAGATAAGTTTAGGGCTTACTTATATACTTATTTGACTGATAAGTAGTTTTTTTTTCTTCTTACTTATAAGTTATTGTTCAGAATATTTGTTAACGTAGAGATTTTTGTTACTTATAAAATTACTTATAAATTTTGGATTAACTTCTATAAATAAGTTTTGGGCTTAAAAAACAAGTTAATTCAAATGCAAAAAAATTCGTATTAATTATAAAATATACTACTACTACTACTACTACCACTACTACTACTACTACTACTCTCTCTCTCGATATTGCTGTTATTACCTCATCATCACCATCATCTTCTTCTTATTATTATCATCGCTTTTCACCACTTCCTGTTCTTATTATCCTGCAGTTTCACCACAAGCACCACCTCTAACACCTTCTCTCCCTCTCCCTCTCTCTCTCTCCCCCAGGTAAGGCTACACCACGTGGCTGAAGACTCGTTACTGCACAGAGACATGGTAGAGATGGGAGTGACCTTCATATCTTTATCTTTAAGTTTCCCTGATGACTTTCCTTTCCAACCTCCGTTCCTTCGTGTTTTGGCGCCCAGATTGGAGAAGGTGAGGCGTGGCGGGTGTGGGAGGTGTGGGAGGTGTATGTGCAGGTGTGTGTAGGTGTGTGTGCAGGTGTGTGTGCAGGTGTGTGTGCAGGTGTGTGTGCAGGTGTGTGTGTGTGTGTGTGCAGGTGTGTGTGCAGGTGTGTGTAGGTATGTGTGCAGGTGTATGTGCAGGTATGTGTGCAGGTATGTGTGCAGGTGTGTGTGCAGGTGTGTGTGCAGGTGTGTGTGTAGGTGTGTGTGCAGGTGTGTGTGCAGGTGTGTGTGCAGGTGTGTGTGCGGGTGTGTGTGCAGGTGTGTGTGCAGGTATGTGTGCAGGTGTGTGTGCAGGTGTGTGTGCAGGTGTGTGTGCAGGTGTGTGTGCAGGTGTGTGTGCAGGTGTGTGTGTAGGTGTGTGTGCAGGTGTGTGTGTAGGTGTGTGTGTGCAGGTGTGTGTGCAGGTGTGTGTGCAGGTGTGTGTGTAGGTATGTGTGCAGGTGTGTGTGCAGGTGTGTGTGCAGGTGTGTGTGCAGGTGTGTGTGCAGGTATGTGTGCAGGTGTGTGTTTGCAGGTGTGTGTGCAGGTGTGTGTGTGTAGGTGTGTGTGCAGGTGTGTGTGCAGGTGTGTGTGCAGGTGTGTGTGCAGGTAAGTGTGCAGGTGTGTGTGTAGGTGTGTGTGTAGGTGTGTGGGAGGTGTGTGTGCAGGTGTGTGTGTAGGTGTGTGTGCAGGTGTGTGTGCAGGTGTGTGTGCAGGTGTATGTGCAGGTGTGTGTGCAGGTGTGTGTGCAGGTGTATGTGCAGGTGTGTGGGAGGTGTGTGGGAGGTGTGTGTGCAGGTGTGTGTGCAGGTGTGTGTGCGGGTGTGTGTGCAGGTGTGTGTGCAGGTGTGTGTGCGGGTGTGTGTGCAGGTGTGTGTGCAGGTGTGTGTGCAGGTGTGTGTGTAGGTGTGTTTGCAGGTGTGTGTGCAGGTGTGTGTGCAGGTGTGTGTGCAGGTGTGTGTGCAGGTAAGTGTGCAGGTGTGTGTGCAGGTGTGTGTGCAGGTGTGTGTGCAGGTGTGTGTGTAGGTGTGTGTGCAGGTGTGTGGGTGTAGGTACAAGAGGACGAGGAGGAGGAGAAGGGATGTGTACGTGTGTGTGTGTGTGTTTGAAATAATAGTAATAATGATAGTAATAATAATAATTACTACTATTACTACTACTACTACTACTTGGAAGAAGAAGAAGAGGGAGGAGGAGGAGGAGAAGAAGGAGGAGTAGTAGTAATAGTAGTAGTAGTTTATGAATTATGACATATTATAATCGACATTTATCGTAACTAACACCTCTCTCTCTCTCTCTCTCTCTCTCTCTCTCTCTCTCTCTCTCTCTCTCTCTCTCTCTCTCTCTCTCTCTCCCAGGGCTATGTTATGGAAGGAGGAGCAATATGTATGGAACTGTTGACTCCAAAGGGCTGGGCGTCTGCGTATACAATTGAAGCTGTTATCATGCAATTTGCGGCGAGTCTCATTAAGGGACAGGTGAGGCAGCAGCAGTAGTAGTAGTAGTAGTAGTAGTAGTAGTAGTAGTAGTAGTAGTAGTAGTAGTAGTAGACTCATTATTAACCTTACAGCTACTACTACTATTACTACCACCGTTAGTAGTAGTAGTAGTAGTAGTAGACTCATTATTAACCTTACAGCTACTACTACTATTACTACCACCGTTATTAATAGTAGTAGTAGTAGTAGACTCATTACTAACGTTACAGCTACTACTACTATTACTATCACCGTTAATAATAGTAGTAGTAGTAGTAGTAGACTCATTATTAACCTTACAGCTACTACTACTATTACTACCACCGTTAGTAGTAGTAGTAGTAGTAGTAGACTCATTATTAACGTTACAGCTACTACTACTATTACTACCACCGTTAATAGTAGTAATAGTAATTGTTAGTGTCTTTGTGTGATTTCCAAGACAATATTTATAGCAATAATAGTACGGGGGTAGTAGACTATTTTAACTAATACCTACTATCTCTCTCTCTCTCTCTCTCTCTCTCTCTCTCTCTCTCTCTCTCTCTCTCTCTCTCTCTCTCTCTCTCTCTAGGGGCGAATCTGCAGAAATGCCAAGACTGGAGTGGGCAAGGAGTTCACAAGGCGTTCAGCTGAGTCCTCTTTTAAATCCTTAGTCCGGACGCACGATAGATATGGCTGGCTCACTCCTCCGTTGTCTGAAGGCTAAGTGTGTGTGTGTGTGTGTGTCTGTGTGTGTGTGTGTGTGTGTGTGTGTGTGTCTGTGTGTGTGTATGCGTTCATATGTATGTTATTATTATTGCTATTATTTTATCAGTGTTTCGAATGTTTCAATGAATTGTATATGTATAATAAATATTTGTAAGTAATTTCATCATTGTTTTTATCCTCACTACGCCGCAATGAAACCTATATTGCAAATTATAATTGTTTACTTAAAAGCCTCTTGTTATTTTGTCGAGATGAAAACGAGTATTTTAGATTATCATTATTCTGCTTCCTGTTATCGTGAAAAATGCGTTATTATGCAGAAAATGACAAGCTGGCACAATTATTAATAAATGTAGTGCTGTTAGATTACTTTATATATGCTTAGTTAAGAACGTAGCTAAAAGGGATAATGTATGTAAATATTTATCTAGTAGCAGTAGTAATAGTAATAATAGTAGTAATAGTAATAATAGTAGTATTAGTAGTAGTACAAATTAAATACTAAATAACTAGAAACAAAACATTAAAACAAGACTCGATAAAATGAAGCATCGAGCCTCAGTCACGCCATTCGTCAGGCAGCCACGCCATTGGTCAGGCAGCCACCACCCTGTACACACCAAGGTTACTTACACTCCACGGCTTACTTAGAACACTTACGGGATCTCTGTCACAAGTAAGTAGGATAAAATTAAGTGTAAGGGGGTATAAAAAGTTATTTGTCCGTGTACGATAATTGATGTACGATAATTGATAACAAGGATGACTGATATTTATTTTTCTTCGTTAATATCTGTTCTATTTGCATGTTAATAGGATCACTGTCACGTAAGTAGGAGAAAATTAAGTGTAAGGGGGTATAAATGGTTATTTGTCCGTGTACGATAATTGATGTACGATAATTGATAACAAGGATGACTGATATTTATTTTTTTTCGTTAATATATGTTCTATTTGCATGTTAATAGGATCACTGTCACGTAAGTAGGAGAAAATTAAGTGTAAGGGGGTATAAAAAGTTATTTGTCCGTGTACGATAATTGATAACAAGGATGACTGATATTTATTTTTTCTTCGTTAATATCTATTCTATTTGCATGTTAATGAGATTTCTGTCACGTAAGTAGGATAAAATTAAGTGTAAGGGGGTATAAATGGTTATTTGTCCGTGTACGATAATTGATGTACGATAATTGATAACAAGGATGACTGATATTTATTTTTTTTCGTTAATATCTATTCTATTTGCATGTTAATGAGATTTCTGTCACGTAAGTAGGAGAAAATGAAGGTGTAAGGGGGTATAAAGGGTTATTTGTCCGTGTACAATAATTGATGTACGATAATTGATAACAAGGATGACTGATATTTATTTTTCTTCGTTAATATCAGTTCTATTTCCACGTTAACCCTTTAAATAGCATTAAAAGGCAGTTAAACTCTCCATAAACATTTATAAGAGAAAAGGTGATAAAAAAAAGATATATTTAATAAGCTTTCTAGACTAAAATTATCACTGGTGACTGACAAGATACAATTAACCACTACTATTACTATTACTACTACTACTATTATTGCTGCTGCCACTAACATTACTACTACAATTCTTCTACAACAACTACTATTGGTCATTAAGGAGAGAGGTGTCAGGTAACAGTGAAAAGGTTAAATAATGGATATTTCTACACGAGTGCTAAGCCTGGACAAGTCACCTCCATTACCTATCGTGTGTACCGTAGTATTTAATAATTTATTGTAATTGGGGGAAATTATAACTTGTAAAGGATTATTATTATTATTATTATTATTATTGTTGTTGTTGTTGTTGTATCTCAAATCTTCCGTATTTATTAATAAGCTTAAATATTTTGCCTATGTTGAAAGATCACTTCATTTTTTTCTCTTTTTTTTTATTTTTATCATTTATTTATTTATTAGTTTATTATTACCGTTACTTTTCTTTACTTATATAAATGTTTGGTTTGTTCGATGTCTCAAGATCAAGATTTCAAGATCAGCTCGTATCTTTTAATAACCATCTATTTTTCATTATTATTATTATTATTATTATTATTATTATTTCGTTCTGTTAATAATAATAATAATAATAATAATAATAATAATAATAATAATAATAATAATGATTTGGAAAAATAAAAACAATTATTTATACTCCAAATGTTTATTCAAAATCTTTATCATAAAAAAAACACAGCGATAGTTGTAGTAGTGGTAGTAGTTGTAGAAGAATAGTAGTAGTAATGTTGGTGGCAGCGGCAGCAATAATAGTAGTAGTAGTAGTAGTAGTAGTAGTAGTAGTAGTAGTAGTAACAATAACAAAAACAATAACAATGAAAATAATTTTACTACTACTACTACTACTACTACTACTACTATTGAGCATAATCGTGTAGTAGTAGCAGTAGCAGTAATAGTAGTAATAGTAATAGTAGTAATAAAAATAATTCTAATGCTTCTAATACTATTCTCTCTCTCTCTCTCTCTCTCTCTCTCTATCTTTAATTCACTTTAAAATGGCACTTAGTGTTTAAAATATGTGGTCCCCTCTCTCTCTCTCTCTCTCTCTCTCTCTCAAGGGCGGTGATAGGTCAGGTATGGGATTAGAGCGGGGGGTAATGGGAGGTCAGACAGCGAGGGAGATGAGACAGCCTTCCTCACACTCATTCGTGATAGGTGGAGAAGAGAAGGAAGGTGAGAAGGTGCAGAGTAGAATATCAGGCTTCCGGATTCATGTCTGTCGGGAGAAAATTTTCCGTTAGTGATTTTTTTCTATGATCTGTTCGTCGTGTGGTGTTGTGGTTTGGTGGAGGGGTGGAGGGATGGTGGAGGTTTGTCTGTGTAGGTGGAGGTAAGTGGACGGGGTTTCTGGATTGAGATATGAAGGGGAGAAGAGGTGGTTGTGGAGGGAAAAATTGTCTGTTTCATGATGTGGTTGACGAGAAAAGTTTTTGTTTGGATTGATTTTTTTGTATGATCTGTTTGTCGTGTGGTGTTGTGGTTTAGTGGAGGGGTGGAGCGATGGTGGAGGTTTGTCTGTGTAGGTGGAGGTAAGTGGACGGGGTTTCTGGATTGAGATGTGAAGGGGAGAAGAGGTGGTGGTGGAGGGAAAAATTGTCCGTTTCATGATGTGGTTGACGAGAAAAGTTTTTGTTTGGATTGATTTTTTTGTATGATCTGCTTGAAGTGGAGTGTTGTGGTTTGGTGGAGGGGTGGAGCGATGGTGGAGGTTTGTCTGTGTTGGTGGAGGCAAGTGGAGGGGGTTTCTGGATTGAGATATGAAGGGAAGAAGAGGAACTGGTGGAGGGAAAAATGAGTGACTATGATAAGATTATCTTACAAAAACCTTATTTTCACTATTAATTTGGTGTGATAGGATAGTCAGATTTGGAGGAGAGTTGGAGGAGAGATGGAGGAAAGGTGGAGGAAAGTCTGTGTGGAAGGAGGTAAGTGGAGGGGGCTTGTGGATGGAGATATGAAGGAAAGAAGAGGATTTAGTGGAGGAAATATTGTCTGTTTCATGATGTGGTTGACAAGAAAAGTTTTTGTTTGGATTGAATTTTTTGTATGATCTGTTTGAAGTGGAGTGTTGTGGTTTGGTGGAGGGGTGGAGGGATAGTGGAGGTGTGTCTGTGTAGATGGAGGTAAGTGGAGGGGGCTTGTGGAGGGAGATATGAAGGAAAAAAGAATCAGTGGTGGAAGGAAAATTATCTGGTTCAGGATGTGAGATTAGTAATCATCTTAAAGAACTCAACTTTTCTGTGACTTCGGATTGTGATAGAAAGTTGTGAATTGGTGGAGAGACGGAGGAAAGGTGGAGGAATATATCTGCCAATGGAGGAAAGTGGAGGTAACTTGTGGAAGGAGATACAGGTGGAAGAACTCACCCGACACAGACAGCTCCACCGAGAGGCGAAAAGGAACAAGTCAGCATTGCATCACCAGCTGGGGCCTGACCCTCGCTGACGGCTGACTGGCTATCACTTGTCAGGTCCCAGAAACGGAGCTTCCTGATTGGCCGGGGAGAGAGGGCAAATGAGCGACCAATAGCGGCAGGGATGGCATGGGAATCGACCAATAGCGTCTACACTTACCCATCATCGCAAATTGAAGCTAACTGGCAGCCAGATGGGGAGAAGCAGACACATTTGACTTGTGAGCTGTTATCCCCTGACATGTAGATGATCCCTGGTGGAGGATACAGGTGATGGAAAACTCGCACCTGCTGCCCTGGGGAAATTAAAGATAGTGAGAAAGTGAGTTAAGATAGAGCAAGCTGCTATGGGGGATTGAATAGAGCGAGAGTTGATCTATCTTGTGTGCGAGTGAGAGAGATAGAGGTTGAGCGATGGCCGAGATATAGAGCGATAAAGTTGAGCAAGCGATTTGGTGCGAAGTCAGGATGCTGTTTGGTGATATGACATGGGTTGGGAAAATTAAAGATAGTGAGAAAGTGAGCAAGGATAGAACAAGCTGCTATGGGGGATTGAATAGAGCGAGAGTCGATCTATCTTGTGTGTGAGTGAGAGAGATAGAGGTTGAGCAATGGCCGAGATATAGAGCGATAAAGTTGAGCAAGTTACCTGTGGCGTGATCCCAGACAATAACTCTTGTGTCGCAGGAGGCAGTGGCCACAAGGGCACCGTCAGGAGAGAAACAGCAACTTAACACTGAATTGAAGTGTCCGGACAGCCTTCGTAGTAACTTATAATTGACCATGTCCCACACCAGCACCTGTAGTAGTAGTAGTAGTAGTAGTAGTAGTAGTAGTAGTAATAGTGAGGCAATAAGTTTTGTAAGTAAGAGATATTTATGATAATTTTCATGGCTTAATTTTTTCTCTCCAAGTGTCTAGTTTTCCCTCAATATCTCCCTCTATGTGTTTCCTCCAGTTTTCTCCTTCTAAGCAAAGTTTCCTCCATCTTTCCTCCACCTCCCCTCCAAGCCAGACTATCCTAGCTCACTTCCATGATAGCTAAAATAGTAGTTTTGTAAGATAGTCACTCAAAACACCCACCAATTTTTCCTCATTTTCTCTCCCACATACACCTCTTCTTTCCTTCATATCTCCCTCTATGTGTTTCCTCCAGTTTTCTCCTTCTAAGCAAAGTTTCCTCCATCTTTCCTCCACCTTCTCTCCAAGCCAGACTATCCTAGCTCACTTCCATGATAGTTAAAATAGTAGTTTTGTAAGATAGTCACTCAAAACACCCATCAATTTTTTCTCATTTTCTCTTTCACAAACACCTCTTTTTTTCCTTCATATCTCCCTCTACATGTTTCCTCCAGTTTTCTCCTTCTAAGCAAAGTTTCCTCCATCTTTCCTCCACCTCCCCTCCAAGCCAGACTATCCTAGCTCACTTCCATGATAGTTAAAATAGTAGTTTTGTAAGAGTCACTTAAAACAGCCCACCAATTTTTTCTCATTTTCTCTTCCACAAACACCTCTTCTTTCCTTCATATCTCCCTCTATGTGTTTCCTCCAGTTTTCTCCTTCTAAGCAAAGTTTCCTCCATCTTTCCTCCACCTTCCCTCCAAGCCAGACTATCCTAGCTCACTTCCATGATAGTTAAAATAGTAGTTTTGTAAGATAGTCACTCAAAACACCCACCAATTTTTCCTCATTTTCTCTCCCACATACACCTCTTCTTTCCTTCATATCTCCCTCTATGTGTTTCCTCCAGTTTTCTCCTTCTAAGCAGAGTTTCCTCCATCTTTCCTCCACCTTCCCTCCAAGCCAGACTATCCTAGCTCATTTCCATGATAGTTAAAATAGTAGTTTTGTAAGATAGTCACTCAAAACACCCACCAATTTTTCCTCATTTTCTCTCCCACATACACCTCTTCTTTCCTTCATATCTCCCTCTACATGTTTCCTCCAGTTTTCTCCTTCTAAGCAAAGTTTCCTCCATCTTTCCTCCACCTTCCCTCCAAGCCAGACTATCCTAGCTCACTTCCATGATAGCTAAAATAGTAGTTTTGTAAGATAGTCACTCAAAACACCCATCAATTTTTTATCATTTTCTCTTTCACAAACACCTCTTCTTTCCTTCATATTTCCCTCTACATGTTTCCTCCAGATTTCACCTTCTAAGCAAAGTTTCCTCCATCTTTCCTCCACCTTCCCTCCAAGCCAGACTATCCTAGCTCACTTTCATGATAGCTAAAATAGTAGTTTTTTAAGATAGTCACTCAAAACACCCATCAATTTTTCCTCATTTTCTCTTTCACAAACACCTCTTCTTTCCTTCATATCTCCCTCTACATGTTTCCTCCAGTTTTCTCCTTCTAAGCAAAGTTTCCTCCATCTTTCCTCCACCTTCCCTCTAAGCCAGACTATCCTAGCTCACTTTCATGATAGCTAAAATAGCAGTTTTGTAAGAGTCACTTAAAACACCCCACCAACTTTTTCTCATTTTTCTCTCCCACATACACCTCTTCTTTCCTTCATATCTCCCTCTACACATTTCCTCCAAACTTCTCCTCCAGTACACACCTGCCTGAACCCCTCCCGCACACACCCACACACCTGCACACACACACGCACCTTCTGTTTGTCCCCAGCAGAGCAAAGAAGAGTTGCATCCGGTGACCAGGCGAGAGATCGAACTGGAGACTGGTGTTCCTTCAGCGTTTTAAACATGTTCCCATCATCGCACATGTCCCATACCTGTAGTAGTAGTAGTAGTAGTAGTAGTAGTAGTAGTAGTAGAAATATGACAGGAATAAGTGATAGTAATAGTAATGATAATAGTTTAGTGCAAAGCAAACTGAAAATAATAATAATTCATGCAGTAATAATAGTAATAATAGTAATAGTAGTGGTGCAGGGTGTCGATAGTCAGATAAATAGTTACCTTAATAGTACCATCTCCCGACGCTGACGTTAACTATAATAGTAATAGTAAAAATAATAGTTAACATTGTAATAATAACAATAATAATAATGACAACTACTACTACTACTACTACTTAACCTAACCTACTACTATTACAACCACCACCACCACCACCACCACCACCACCACCACCACCACCACCCACCTTAACAGTCCCATCTCTGGAGGCAGAAGACAGGCGGAGGGACCCATCTGGTGCAAAAGCTAGGCCGGTAACTGGCTTGCTGTGGTCAGTCAACTCCAGCAGCAATTTCCCTGTGGAGTAGAAACCGTAGTAGTAGCGGTGGTGGCAGTTGGTGTGGTGGTGTGGGAGGCATTCACCCACGTGTGTGTTGGAGGAGAAAGGTGGAGGTGAGGTAGGAGTGGAGATATGGAGGAAAGAAGAGGCAAGTGTGGAGGGGAAACTCAGAAAAGATTGTTAGTTTGCGATTGTAGACTATCTTATAAAACTACTATTTTGACTATGAAGAAAGTGAATTAGAATAGTGTAACTTGGAGGAGAGGTGGAGGAAACATGGAGGAAAGTCTGTGAGGGAGGAGAAGAGTGGAGGAAAGGTAGGGGCGGAGATATGGAGGAAAGAAGAGATGGGTGGAGAGAAAGTGAAAATAAGATGTTAGTTTGCGATTGTAGACTATCTTATAAAACTACTATTTTGACTATGAAGTAAGTGAAGTAGAATAGTGTAACTAGGAGGAGAGGTGGAGGAAACATGGAGGAAAGTCTGTGAGGGAGGAGAAGAGTGGAGGAAAGGTAGGGGCGGAGATATGGAGGAAAGAAGAGATGGGTGGAGAGAAAGTGAAAATAAGATGTTAGTTTGCGATTGTAGACTATCTTATAAAACTACTATTTTGACTATGAAGTAAGTGAAGTAGAATAGTGTAACTAGGAGGAGAGGTGGAGGAAACATGGAGGAAAGTCTGTGAGGGAGGAGAAGAGTGGAGGAAAGGTAGGGGCGGAGATATGGAGGAAAGAAGAGATGGGTGGAGAGAAAGTGAAAATAAGATGTTAGTTTGTGATTGTAGACTATCTTATAAAACTACTATTTTGACTATGAAGTAAGTGAATTAGAATAGTGTAACTTGGAGGAGAGGTGGAGGAAACATGGAGGAAAGCCTGTGAGGAAGGAGAAGAGTGGAGGAAAGGTAGGGGCGGAGATATGGAGGAAAGAAGAGGCGAGTGTGGAGGGGAAACTCAGAAAAGATTGTTAGTTTGTGATTGTAGACTACCTTATAAAACTACTATTTTGACTATGAAGTAAGTGTAGTAGGATAGTGTAACTTGGAGGAGAGGTGGAGAAAACATGGAGGAAAGTCTGTGAGGGAGGAGAAGAGTGGAGGAAAGGTAGGGGCGGAGATATGGAGGAAAGAAGAGGCGAGTGTGGAGGGGAAACTCAGAAAAGATTGTTAGTTTGCGATTGTAGACTATCTTATAAAACTACTATTTTGACTATGAAGTAAGTGAAATAGAATAGTGTAACTTGGAGGAGAGGTGGAGGAAACATTGAGGAAAGCCTATGAGGGAGGAGAAGAGTGGAGGTAACTTATGGAGGAAAGTGGAGGAAAAAAAGACAAGAAAAACACACAAACACACATATTTGACTACCAAAATCCCTCTCTCCCTTTCTCTTACCAGAATACGGATCCCAAACTCTGATACGTCCATTCCGGTGCCCCGTTGCTAAGATAAGATCCTTCGTAAAATCAAACCGGAGCCAGTATTTCCGTTTAAAACCAAGTTCCTTTTCCGGCACGCCAGTTCCGAACGCTAGACTGGTTACCGGGAAACCAGCATCAATATTAATCTTCTGGAGGTCAAGGGGCACGCCACGCGGGTCTAAGCGGTCCTGTGAGTGGCTGAAATGTGAATATTATTAGCTTTCAGAGTTCCGCAGGGTAGGCAGCTGGGTTCAATTCAATTCTGGTGGTGGTGGTGGTGGTGGTGGTGTTTTGGTGGCGTGTTGCAAGAGGAGGAGGAGGAGGAGGAGGAGGAGGAAGATAAGATGATGAAGAGGAGGAAAAAGATTAGAAAGATGATGAGGAAGAGGAACTGAAGTGGTGGTGGTGGTGGTGGTAGTGGTGGTGGTATACAGAGAGAGAGAGAGAGAGAGAGAGAGAGAGAGAGAGAGAGAGAGAGAGAGAGACTGTCCCAGAATGACCTTGATACTAAAAATAATCTCTCTCTCTCTCTCTCTCTCTCTCTCTCTCTCTCTAGACACAATAATAATAATAATAATAATAATAATAATAATAATAATAATAATAATAACAATAATAAATAATAATACTTACACCATATTTGGGCATCCACTGAAGGCATGCGAGAGAGAGAGAGGAGAGAGAGAGAGAGAGAGAGAGAGAGAGAGAGAGAGAGAGAGAGAGAGAGAGCGTTACTTGCATAGATACAACAACAACAACAACAACAACAACAACAACAACAACAACAACTACTACTACTACTACTATTACAACAACCACCACCACCACCTCCACTACTACTACTACTACTACTACTACGCAGTTATCTGTCCTGCACACACACACACACACACACACACACTGTCTGCTTGCGCTCTCTCTCTCTCTCTCTCTCTCTCTCTCTCTCTCTCTCTCTCTCTCTCTCATCAAC
>NW_026973670.1:802500-807500 GCF_035594125.1 Scylla paramamosain
ATATATTGGGAATGTAAACGCCCATCTGGATTTTTTTGTTTGTTTTTGTTTCATTCGCTTATAAGTGTCTATCATCTTTTTTCTTTCTTCTGGTATATTAAAAAATCCTTTAGGAAAATTATCAGTAAGTTTTGCAATATTATGTTCGCTACAGACTTAATATGCATGATAATCTGACAGCTGCTTTATTTCTTTAAGTGTCCCATAAAAAAATTAACGTTTTCTTATACTAACGAAAGAAAATGAACCAAATTAGCAGTAACTATACTATCTTTTATTTATTTTTTTATTTTTTTCATTTCTTTCTTTATTTTTTTTATTTTATTTTTTTTTATGTAGGAGTGACACTGACCAAGGGCAACAAAAATCTAATAAAAAAAAATGTCCACTGAAATGTCAGTCCCACAAAAGGGTCAAAGCAGTGGTCAAAAATTGCTGAATAAGTGTCTTGAAACCTCCCTCTTGAAGGAATTCATGTCATAGGAAGGTGGAAATACAGAAGCAGGCAGGGAGTTCTAGAGTTTACCAGAGAAAGGGATGAATGATTGAGAATACTGGTTAACTCTTGCGTTAGAGAGGTGGACAGAATAGGGATGAGAGAAAGAAGAAAGTGTTGTGCAGCGAGGCCGCGGAAGGAGGGGAGGCATGCAGTTAGCAAGATGAGAAGAGCAGTTAGCATGAAAATAGCGGTAGAAGACAGCTAGAGATGCAACATTGCGGCGGTGAGAGAGAGGCTGAAGACACTCAGTTAGAGGAGAGGAGTTGATGAGACGAAAAGCTATCACCACTCGGTGAACCCCCCCCCCCCTCTCTCTCTCATCATTTCAACTCAAGGAAATTTAATAAATGTGATTTTTTTTTAACAGTTATTAATGATGGAAGGTGAAATTTTGGACATTTGAGGGATTTTCAAAAATTTCCCCCGGACGCAGATTTCCTTATCTGATTTCCGGATATGTTCGGGAAAATCCGGACGTATGGCAACCCAAAACGCTTCAGTTTGACAGAAATACACCTGCATTACATTTGTTAATCATAGAGAACATTGGCTGCGGTCATTAATGCATGTGTTCAGGTTTCCAGCGTGTTCGATAAGCGAGTGGTGTCCATCGCGTGGCCTTGAAATGTTCGTCGTCTGCTGGGAATTGTTTATTACTTCAAATACTCACATTCATAAATAAAGTTGCAAAGAAAAGTAAAGAATTTAATTTTATGTTTTTTTATTACTTAAACAAAATATTCACGTTGGAAAAAGAAAATTTGTTTAGCATTTCTCTCTACAAATGATTATTCACACACAAATTTGCAAAGACAAAAGTACAAAATTCTTTGCAATGATGTTTTCCATGCCCTCGCTGGCCTAAATCTCGGAAGGCTTATGGACCTGATGGGGTCCCTCCTATTGTTCTCCGAAACTGTGCCTCCGTGCTTGCACCTTGCCTAGTCAAACTCTTTCAGCTGTGTCTGTCAACATCTACCTTTCCTTCTTGCTGGAAGTTTGCCTACATTCAACCTGTTCCTAAAAAGGGTGACCGTTCTAATCCCTCAAACTACCGTCCTATTGCTTTAATTTCCTGCCTATTTAAAGTTTTTGAATCTATCCTCAACAGGAAGATTCTTAAACATCTATCACTTTGGTGAAACTTTTGCTGTTGCCTTGGACATATCAAAAGCTTTTGATAGAGTCTGGCACAAAGCTTTCATTTCCAAACTACCCTCCTACGGTTTCTATCCTTCTCTCTGTAACTTCATTAAATCTAAATCTATTAACAGTGGTGTTCCTCAGGGTTCTGTCCTGTCACCCACTCTCTTCTTATTATTCATTAATGATCTTCTAAACCAAACTTGTTGTCCTATCCACTCCTACGCTGATGATGCCACCCTGCACTTTTCCACGTCTTTTCATAGACGTCCAACCCTTCAGGAGGTAAACATATCACGCAGGGAAGCCACAGAACGCTTGACTTCTGATTTTTCTAAAATTTGTGATTGGTGCAGAGCAAACTTGGTATTGTTCAATGCCTCAAAAACTCAATTCCTCCATCTATCAACTCGACACAGCCTTCCAGACAACTATCCCCTCTTCTTCAGTGACACTCAACTGTCCCCCTCTTCCACACTGAACATCCTCGGTCTGTCCTTTACTTATAATCTGAACTGGAAACTTCACATCTCATCTCTAGCTAAAACAGCTTCTATGAAGTTAGGTGTTCTGAGACGTCTCCGCCAGTTTTTCTCACCCCCCCGGCTGCTAACTCTGTACAAGGGCCTTATCCGTCCATGTATGGAGTATGCTTCACATGTCTGGGGGGGTTCCACTCATACTGCTCTTCTAGACAGGGTGGAATCAAAAGCTTTTCGTCTCATCAACTCCTCTCCTCTAACTGAGTGTCTTCAGCCTCTCTCTCACCGCCGCAGTGTTGCATCTCTAGCTGTCTTCTACCGCTATTTTCATGCTAACTGCTCTTCTGGTCTTGCTAACTGCATGCCTCCCCTCCTTCCACGGCCTCGCTGCACAACACTTTCTTCTTTCTCTCACTCCTATTCTGTCCACCTCTCTAACGCAAGAGTTAACCAGTATTCTCAATCATTCATCCCTTTCTCTGGTAAACTCTGGAACTCCCTGCCTGCTTCTGTATTTCCACCTTCCTATGACATGAATTCCTTTAAGAGGGAGGTTTCAACACACTTATCCTTCAATTTTTGACCACTGCTTTGACCCTTTTATGCGACTGCCATTTCAGTGGGCATTTTTGTAGCCCTTGGCCAGTGTCACTCCTACGTAAAAAAGAGAAAAACAAAAAAAAAAAAAAAAAAAACTACTATGATTATCACCACCATCAGCACGTCTCAAGATCAAGATCAAGTTTTGTTTATATTCAGTGAAGGGGAAGTCAGTGTACGAGAATTGGTTGACGTGTGAGTTGCCGCGACGCTTTGTTTATAGCAGCCCTCCTTACCTCTTTAATAATAGTAGACGTAAAAAAAGACACTGTATTGAGGTTTAGCATTAAGGAAACCAACATAACAAGAAGGCCAGACAATGAAAGCAATCATTTATATAGACTAGTTACAATACACGCATGAAAACAAATTAAAATACGAATAATAAAAAAATAATCTTGGTGAACCTTCAATGGGTGAACTGGGGAGAACAAGAAGTTAACCGTGACGTATCGTGAAGAGTGTGGGAAGCTGTAGCTGTAAATATGTACAATATCGGTGTAGAACAATGAAGAGGACGTGAAATTGATAATGAAAGAAGAGGTTAGGAAGGATGACAGTAAATGCATCTAGGTACACATATATAGATGTTTTGAGAGGCGAGATGAGGTGAAGGCCACAGAGACATAAAACAAATGAACTCTGACGACAGGAAAGGAGGACGTGTAGTGGATATATGTACGTAAACAGTGGGTGTGGTGCAGGATAAAGGAGTAATGCTGGGTTTAATCCTATTACTATTTTTCTGAACAGGTGAAGTGAAGCGTACATTACCGATAAAATTAATTGTATTGATATGCAGTAAGGTTAGGTTAGAAGTGTGTGGAGACGGAAATAGATGAGGTAGAACGAATACTAGGATGAATACAAGGAGAAAAACGCCTAGTGTTTGAAAAGTAAGTACAAAAATTTGCATATTGTTAAAGAAAATAGAAAATAGAAAATGTCCCAGTTGTTTCACGTGGAAGAGGTGGAGACGGTGGAGACGGTGGAGCAGGTGGCGCTACGATGTGGGAGGCATATCAGTGAAGACAGAAAGAGAGTGGGTAAATTTATAGTTTAAGCCAATGTTCCCAGTCTCTACCCACGGTCCACGGCGTTATTATTAATTTCCGGCAAGTAAAGTAATCAATAGAAATGATGTGAATAGTGAGAAGAACAAAATGAGGTGGGTTATTACCACGTACTGTGTAATGGTTTAAACTATAATAAAACCGGTGTGCTGCGGTGATGTGGGCAGGCGATTGAGTGTTCCTGGAGAAATTATGGCGTATGAAATGAAAAGAGGATAAATTTTCAGTCTAATTTCAATATTTATTCACCTTTTTCTCTCTACAAAAGTGCCGAGCTACAAGTCTGGCTGAGGAGCACCAAGCCACATCAAGATCAAGATCAAGATTGTTGACAGACGTGTTTAAGCTCGCCCGTTTTTCAAGCTTATCTCTCACGCTACGACAGTGAGTGTTAGTAGAAGTAGTAGTGGTGGTGCTGGTGCTGGTGCTGGGTGACATGAGAGAGAGAGAGAGAGAGAGAGAGAGAGAGAGAGAGAGAGAGAGAGAGAGAGAGAGAGAGAGAGAGAGGTGATATTCCCGTGACTTCGCTATGAAATTTTACGCGGTGACAAAAAAATAAAAAAAGACTATAATTTAAGCTTCATTTCTCTCTAACTCGCCTGAAACACGTACTTTAAACAAACAAAACTCTTTTCTGCACGTAAATCACTGCAGTATGGGAACCGCGCGGCACAGGAGAGGCAATGATATGAAATTATGAATCTCTCAAACCTAACTCCCCGCCTTGTAACGCGCCGTGACGTCACCAGTAAACAAAAAACTAAAAAAAAAAACAAATGAACGCTGTGATGCACGTCTGCTGCTGAACCCTCGAGAATTCATACACTTTGCTAATGTCTGTGCTAAGAATTGATGGTGTAATAAGAGTGTGCAATATAGAAGGCGACTTTTACAGTGTTTGAAGTTCCTTACACAGTGGAGTGAATGTGTTTATTAGAAAGGAGCAAGTAATTGTGTTTATTGATTGTAAGAAGCCTATGTTTGCCTGCATCCTTCAACTGCAATTTGTAGTGGTGAAAATATGAATGTACGTTCGACTGATTATTCACAAGTTCACGTATGAAAATTTCCCGTTTTCTTCTACTGTTTATTAACGGGGTATCTAATGTATTCTTATTTTTGTATATATATATTTTTTTTGGGGGGTATCTAATATATTCTTATTTTTGTATATATATATATTTTTTTTCCTTCATGTTTTCT
>NW_026973670.1:812500-815000 GCF_035594125.1 Scylla paramamosain
CCCAGCCAACGGAATCGAACTGGTCTGAATTGACTAGTATTCCCGTTGGATTTGCGTTATGGCAGACGTTATACCAGAATCCTCCCTTATATTCATGCGCACAGCTTCCTGAGGGTGGAATAAAAAGTTTTTGTAATTTTTTCTGTTATTGAAGTGAAGTTTTGATAATTGAGAGCTTAAATTAGACGAGATATTAATGTTTCTTTTTTTTGCGTTGCGCGGGGAGAGCTATCATCATCATCATCAGCAACAGCATCATGTCAACATTGATTCTCGTACAAAAAAAAAAAAAAAAAAAAAATAGTTTATCGTGGATACATAGAAAATGCTCCTTAAAGAGTGTGTTGAAGCCTCCCTCCTGAAAGAGTTCAAGTCGCAGGAATGTTGAAATAGTGGCAGGCGGGGAGTCAAAGGGTTTGCTAGAGAAAGGGATGAAAGACTGAGAATACTGGTTAACTCTTGCACTGGGGAGGTGGACAGAATAGTGGTGAAAGACTGAGAATACTGGTTAACTCTTGCATTGGGGAGGTGGACAGAATAGTGGTGAAAGACTGAGAATACTGGTGAACTCTTGCATTGGGGAGGTGGACAGAATAGTGGTGAAAGACTGAGAATACTGGTTAACTCTTGCATCAGGGAGGTGGACAGAATAGTGGTGAAAGACTGAGAATACTGGTTAACTCTTGTATCAGGGAGGTGGACAGAATAGTGGTGAAAGACTGAGAATACTGGTTAACTCTTGCACTGGGGAGGTGGACAGAATAGTGGTGAAAGACTGAGAATACTGGTTAACTCTTGCATTGGGGAGGTGGACAGAATAGTGGTGAAAGACTGAGAATACTGGTTAACTCTTGCATTGGGGAGGTGGACAGAATAGTGGTGAAAGACTGAGAATACTGGTTAACTCTTGCACTGGGGAGGTGGACAGAATAGTGGTGAAAGACTGAGAATACTGGTGAACTCTTGCATTGGGGAGGTGGACAGAATAGTGGTGAAAGACTGAGAATACTGGTGAACTCTTGCATTGGGGAGGTGGACAGAATAGTGGTGAAAGACTGAGAATACTGGTTAACTCTTGCACTGGGGAGGTGGACAGAATAGTGGTGAAAGACTGAGAATACTGGTTAACTCTTGCACTGGGGAGGTGGACAGAATAGTGGTGAAAGACTGAGAATACTGGTCAGGTTAGGTCAGGTTAGGTTACGTTACGTTAAGTCAGGTTAGGTTAGGTTAGGTTAGGTAAGGTTAGGTTAGGTTACGTTAAGTCAGGTTAGGTTAGGTTAGGTTAGGTTAGGTTAGGTTACGTTAAGTCAGGTTAGGTTAGGTTAGGTCAGGTCAGGTCAGGTGAGGTCAGGTCAGGTGAGGTCAGGTCAGGTGAGTTACCTTTATGCTTATCATTATCTCTGTCGATAGTTGAGAATTGCATGCCGCTGTGCCACAATAGTCCATCTCCTAGTGTACTATTTGTATCGTACATCACGGCCAGTAGTCTGTACCTGAAATAGTAGTAGTAGTAGTAGTAATAGTAGTAGTAACAATAATAATAATAATAATAATAATAATAATGATAATAATAATATTCTACATCATAATTTGTTACTTTTCTGTCTCTCTCTCTCTCTCTCTCTCTCTCTCTCTCTCTCTCTCTCTCTCTCTCTCTCTCTCTCTCTCTCTCTCTCTCTCTCTGGAAATCAGGGAAAGGCTTACCAACATGGCGGACAAGTGGCGTCAGTACTCACCCCTGCTTCTCATCCTCGACTTGAAATCTATGCCACTGGCCAAATCGTCGACTATTTTCAAAGTCTTCTGCATCCACTCTCAGTATGTGAGGCTCCCTGGAGGTGAGCCTGTGCAAAATTTCGTTACCTGAGAGAGAGAGAGAGAGAGAGAGAGAGAGAGAGAGAGAGAGAGAGAGAGAGAGAGAGAGAGAGAGAGAGAGAGATGGTCAAATACGTTCATATTATTATTATTATTATTATTATTATTATTATCATTATTATTACACTACTACTACTACTACTACTACTACTACTACTACTACTACTACTACTATTACACCATGTACCAAGCCAATATTCGCCGTTAACATCGCCAAATCCGAGGCTGTAATCTTTCCAATCTCTTGTAAAATTTTCCTGTCTTTTTCCCGTTTTCTCTGTCTCCTGACGGTTAAGGAAGACTGTCCACCCGCCTCCTGCCGTCTCCAGGTCACACCACACCTTGACTGGACGGCATCTGTCAGTTAGGAAAGAATTTATGGGCGTTAAAAGCTTAAATAAGAGGAATTGTCTTTGTGATTGGCAGCCATATTGGTACACTTACTCTGAGGGATAAATTTCATACACTCCGCTCTCTCTCGCTCCCGCCAGCTGGTGCCCCGCGCATTCCTTCACTCTGGAGTGGTGGTGGTGGTGGTGGTGGTGGTGGTGGTAGTGGTGGTGGTAGTGGTGGTAGTGGTGGTGGTGATGATCCGATAGGAAAGAAATTATCATTATTATTA
>NW_026973670.1:817500-827500 GCF_035594125.1 Scylla paramamosain
AAGACACGGCACTAAGGGAGAGAGAGGGAGAGGGAGAGAGAGAAAATTGATGAAAAGAGGAGGGAGGGAGAGAGGGAGAGGGGAATCTTGATCTTGGTCTTGGGGAAAGAGAGAGGGAGAGGGAAAGAGAGAGGGAGAGGGACGAAGAGTGAGCGTTTATATAAAAAAAATCAATGTTTTTTATTTATTTTGCATTTTTATTTTGTTGTTTATTTATTGAATTGTTTTGCATAATTAGAAAGAAAATGCTTTTGTTATTATTATTATTATTATTATTATTATTATTATTATTATTATTATTTTTATTACTATTATCACTACTACTACTACTACCACTATTATTATTATTATTATTGTTGTTGTTATTGCTGTTGTTGCTGTTGTTATCATTTTCATTATTAGCATGTAAAGAATGTTTCCTCTTGTTGTGTTTGTTGTTGTTGTTGTTGTTGTTCATTCAGGACAGAACAAGAGGCAACCAGTCGAAGCTTGAAAAAAATTGTTTACGAAAGAAATGCGAAAGAACTGGTTGTGAACAGACTTAGGGAGCTTTGAGAGACTAGACAGGGTGATTAGACAGAACAGGTGGAAATTTGCAGGCCTATTTCACACAGGGAGTGCCACGCGTAGGCCTACTAACTTGTTGCGCCTCACTTTAATTGTTAGACAAGGAGAGGAATGATTGAACGACCTGTAGTGTGTGGTGGCGCCTCACACTCCGCTTGGCTGTCCTGCCCCTCTGACTGTCAACACAGCACACGACAGAGAGAGAGAGAGAGAGAGAGAGAGAGAGAGAGAGAGAGAGAGAGAGAGAGAGAGAGACAGCATTGGTACCCCTGACTGCTGACAAGACTCCAAGAATAATTTTGCTTACTTTAATAACGAGAACAAAGACAAATTAATATTCTACCTTTAACAGTGTACCGCCTCGCCCTCTCTCTCTCTCTCTCTCTCTCTCTCTCTCTCTCTCTCTTAGTGTATCTGTGATGGTCATTAATATATCAGAGGTCAAAGGTCAGCATGAGCGGACGTGAGGCACAGAAGCGTCACTCACGCCGGGGCTGAAGGATGCGTCTCCTCACCCACTGGCGATCTCTGTGTCATTGCGTGGCGTGGTGCTGTGTTGGAGTCTGTCCTGTGTCCTTTGCTGGCCCCTGCTGTAGCCTACTGGTGTGACGGCGTGGGTGGGGCGCGCGGCGGTGGTGGCGTGGGCGTGAAAGTTGATGTGACGGCCGGTAATCCTGATAGGGGAAGGACGATGGCCTTGAGGGAGCGCTGGAGGGCTGAAGAAGGGCCGGGGGCTGCAGACGGCTGTGCTGGTTGTGGCGCGAGTGGTGGTCAAGGTGGCTGTGGTGTGTCCGGGGGGAGAGGTCGCCGTGTCAGGGGGAGGGGGCTGGTGAGGGGCTAGGAGCGGAGGGGGGGTCACACCAGTCTGCGTGAAGTGACCGGCTAAATTTAGAGCGGCAGTTTATGGAAAGCGAGAGGTGCGGTGCTGCTGGTGACCCCGGGTGTTGGAGGGCACAAGGGGAGGGGGAGAGGGGAGAGGGGAGAGGGGGGAGCCTTGATGTGTGTCTGTCAGTGTGGCGGACGAGGTGCAGCAGTGTGTGGTGGTGGTGGTGGTGGTGGTGGTGGTGGCAGGCCTGTCTCTCCACACCTGGTACTTGTCTCTCCACACCTGGTACTTGTCTCTCCACACCTGATACTTGTCTCTCCACACCTGGTACCTGTTAGTGAGGTGATAGGTGTGTCTCTACCCTTGCATGAACAGCTGGCGTCACCTGCGCACACACACACACACACACACACACACACACACACACTCCTCAAGGTGTTTTTGATATAAGTAAAGATATAAAACATTGGAATTATAAGATTACCCGCTAAAATTGTTTGCTAGTTTTCTGTCAGGTATTTTGTAACAATTAATGTCAAATAGAAAAAAAAAAATTATTCAAGGTGTGCCACAAGGTTTTATAATAGGCCCTTTATTGTTTGTGATAATACATGAATGTTATTTGTAATGTTAGTGATGTGATAAATGGCGTTCTTTTCGGTGATACGAGCCTAACAGATAATGATTTGTGTAACTTAAATACAAAATTGAATCAAGAACTGCGTAACATATTCAGATCGGTAACAGCAAATAAATGAGCCGTAAAAATTAATAAAACTAATTTGATATTGTTTGAAAGACGTTTGTTGTCAGTAATTTCAAATTGTTTTATGGAGGCTGTCACCTAATTAGTGTTTCTTCTACTAAATTCTTAGGAGTTATTACTGATGAAAATTTAAACTGGAAGAAGGTTGAATACGATCAGTGTGTTCAAAGTTATCAAAATAATAATAAATCATAATAAAAACTCTTATTTTCCTCCAGCCATCCGTGACACAGCCAATCCTGCGCAGCGGTCGTTGCGTAGACACACACACACACACACACACACACACACACAACACCTCATTAGCATCACCACAGCACAAGCATGAAACATCAACGTGCAGGTCAGGTTGAGTGACATCCTGCACCCTGCTGGTATTCCTGACTGACTTGATAACCGTACTGCTAACTTGATGAGAAAACACGTAGGCTAGGCTTCACTGCTGTGGTCCATAATTAAACTGGTATCTTTGTAACAGCTACTTATTTAGGCTCTATGGTGGTTCAAATATTTTCAATTAGGAGTTTATTTAGTAACTTGATAACCGTACTGCTAACTTGATGAGAAAACACGTAGGCTAGGCTTCACTGCTGTAGTCCATAAATAAACTGGTATCTTTGTAACAGCTACTTATTTAGGCTCTATGGTGGTTCAAATATTTTCCATTAGGAGTTTATTTAGTAACTTGATAACCGTACTGCTAACTTGATGAGAAAACACGTAGGCTAGGCTTCACTGCTGTAGTCCATAAATAAACTGGTATCTTTGTAACAGCCTACTTATTTAGGCTCTATGGTGGTTCAAATATTTTCCATTAGGAGTTTATTTAGTAACTTGATAACCGTACTGCTAACTTGATGAGAAAACACGTAGGCTAGGCTTCACTGCTTTAGTCCATAAATAAACTGGTATCTTTGTAACAGCTACTTATTTAGGGTCTATGGTGGTTCAAATATTTTCCATTAGGAGTTTAATTAGTAACTTGATAAAGAGAGGTGTTGTTCTGGTTCTTAAGGCTTTATTTCGTATTTTGTGAAGTTTTTGGTCTTTGGCTTCTACTCATAGTGTGTATTGGGATAGGTGGATGATCAAGAATGGGAAGGATTAGTGTTTTAAGTAAGTGTATTTCAATGTTTTCTGGCATATTGTATAGCTTGTATCATTTATTTAGTGCTGAGTCTGCTGTTGTTTTTACGTTGGTGAATGTGCTTGTAATAGCCAGACGTGGTTATGGTTAATCCTAAGCATTTGCCCTTATGTTTTAATTCTATTTCTTCCTCATCTCGTTTGGCTGCGAGATGGAGAGGTGTGAATTTATGAACGTTTTTTTTTATTTTGCATTTTTTTTTTTCATATTCATTAACTGCCTTTATTGCTCGGTCAGTTTTGATGTTTAGCATGTTCCTAGATCTCCCTGGGCAGCCAATCACTTGTGTTATATCGTCTGCGAAACTGATGTCGAGGTTTTGTTGAGGCTGTTGTATATCATTGGTGGAAATTGTGAAGAGTGTTGGTGACAGGACACTACCTTGTGGTACTCCGCATTTCAGGTTAAATCTTGGTCCGGTATGGTGATTTATTTTAATGGATGCTGTGCGGTCTGTTAGGAAATCACATCAAACTTTTTCGATCGTTATTGGTAGATGCAAGTGAAGTAATTTGTGTTTAAACCCATGATGCCAAACTTGATCTGATTCATATTGCGCTATTTGCACACAGTGATGATTGCTAATGCATGTGTGGTGCCCCTGCTATTGCGAAATCCAAACTGGTTGGTGTTGTATAAATTGTTGATCTCAAGGTGAGTGTTCAGTCTGGTATTAATTATTCTTTGTAATATTTTCCCTGGTACTTCTAGCGGCGAAATTGGTGTGTACTTTTGACGTTGTTGTGGAGATATGTCGGGTTTAGGTACGAGTCTGATAATGACATTTTTAAAACCTATCTGGGAAATATCCTGCAGAGATGGCGCTGTTGTATGTGTCTGTGAGTGTGCCAGGTGTGATAGGATGTGTGCCAGGTGTGATAGGATGTGTGCCAGGTGTGATAGGATGTGTGCCAGGTGTGATAGGATGTGTGCCAGGTGTGATAGGATGTGTGCCAGGTGTGATAGGATGTGTGCCAGGTGTGATAGGATGTGTGCCAGGTGTGATAGGATGTGTGCCAGGTGTGATAGGATGTGTGGCAGGCTACCATCATGTGTGTGGGGTGTGTGCTGAGTGTGTGCCTGTGTTACAATTAGTATAGGGGATTGTTCTTTGTATATTATCTGGGATGTTTTGTAGGTCTCCATCAAATATTTCTCTCCAATATTCCCTGTGTACTCTTTCCTTATCCCGTTTGTGTCTAATTTGATGTGTTTTTTGTTTAATATGTAGTGAGGTTCTTTTTCTCTATTATTTGTAGGTACTGGAGACTTTATTTATTTGTTTATAATATCTGTAATTGTTAAAAGTCCACCCATGAACACTTTTATACGTTTGCAATTCAGTGAAGAGTGTTTTGAGAGGTTTTGTTGTGTCATTATGTTTGTGTGAGGGTAGACATTTATATAGTGAAGTTGGGATACTATAACAAACCTAACCTAAACACACAACACCTAAAAAATAAATAAATTAATAAAAAATGTGGTAGAAGGCATTTATATAGTGAAATTGGGATTGATTGGTGTGTTGCGTTCTGTATTGCTTGATGCCAGTAGTCAGTTGCAGTGTTTATAGTTGAAGTGTTTCATTGTCTAGTGTGTTACCGTGTAGTGTGTTGGTGACGTGTGTTTTGAATGTTTCCGGTTGCTTTACTGTAATGTGGTGTGGTAGGTGATGGCATTAATATGGGTGCGGTAGACATCGTAAATATAACTGGTATGTGGTCGCTGGTGGTGAGGGGTCCTGCTGTTGTATGTGTTGTGGTACGTTCTGTGGTTAATAGTATGTCAGGTGTTGTGCCTCTTCTGCGTGTGTAATGTGTAGGAAATTGTGGCCCTGTGTGTTGAATGAGCCTGTTGTGTATGAGTGTGTTGGGCTGTCTTCCTATCGTGTTGCTGTGAGTGTATCGCAAAGTGGTGTGAGTGTATCGCAAAGTGGGGTGGTTTGCACTGAGATGGGCTAGCATGTACACTGGCCTGTTGCGTCTCAATAGTTTGGTGAAGCCGGGAATTTGATATATAGTTTCTTCAAGGGTGTTCATATAGTGTGGATATAATAATTTTGCCAGTTGTGGTCACATGACTTCTATTGCAATTAAATCAGATAAAAAAAACACATCAATAAATTTATATTGTAATTTTTGTGTGTAGGTTGTATCCTGGGACTTTAATTGGTGTGTTTTGGTGTGAAGTGACCGTTTATAAATATTACATCAGCGTCAATGATTCTGTGTGTGTTAGATAGTGAAATCCTTCTATTAAACCAGTGTAGTAAATTGTGTTGTATTATTGTTAGGATACGAAGGGCCATGTTATGTGTGTGTGTGTGTGTGTGTGTGTGTGATGGTGATCTTTCTTTTATTTGTCCTGATCTTCTTTTCCTAAATATACTGTGGTGTAGTATAATAAAGTAGTCATGCATTTTAATTTCCCCATTTTCTATTAGATGAAGTAATTTGCTGTTCATTGTATGTGAATGTGTAGGTCCCGTCTTGTATTGGTGTGACTCGCTGGCTAAGTTGTCTGTGGATATTGCTTCAAGTTGTGTGTCTTTGCAGTGTAGTTCTTTCTTTGTGTTTTGTTGTGTCTTTTGTTTGTCAGTTTGTTGTTGTTGTTGTTGTTGTTGTTGTTGTTGTTGTTGTTGTTGTAATTTGGTGTTCTTTGTGTGTATCGGTAGATGGGTCTTGTGTCATCGTGTCAAGCAGTTTTCCGCCGTCAGCAAGAATAGCGAGGTGGAGTTAGGTGGAGTTGGGGGTGTTTGGTAGGTTGATTTGTGGCAGGCTGTTTGCTTTCAAAGTAGCGATCAGTTCATTTGCATAACTGCCGGGTTCAGTCACGTTCATCAGATGAGCGTGAATCATACAAGAATAAATGTTGAGGTGTTCATCTTTGCTGATCTGTGTGAAGGTGGTGGTGTTCATAGTTGACTTGGTGTTGGTTTTCGCTACTTGGGAGTAGGTTACTTTTCCCTTCTCTTCTTCTCCTTTCTTCTTAATTGCTTCTTTCCTGTTATATCTGCATTTCATTGACAGAGTTCTGTGATTTTCTCTGCAATTGATGCCATTTTTGCTCTCTTTGCTACAGTTCTTGCAAGTGTGGCCTTCCTCGGCCACTGTGAACATGTTTTGTGGTGTTAGTTCTTTGGGCAATCCTTAGTGATGTGGGACTCGACCTGATATATATAGCATCTGAAGCATGTTTGTATGTGGCAAAACTTCTCTTGCTGGGTCTGGTAGTGAGGGATCTTCATGGAAAAGAGTTTGAGTCCATGTTCAGTGTGTGAATGTTATTTTGATCGTCTTAGAGTCTGGGAATTTGAATATACATTGTCAATTTTGTTTTCCAGGTAGGTAGGTGTTGTGGGCACATACAGCTCACTGGTGGCGTCTTCCTCAGAGTTTGCGTGTATGTGTGAGTTTACATTGAAGGCTATCTGTGACAGTCCTCTTAGCCTTCAATTCTGGCGGGGTCACTGGGGTGAATTCATGTTGTTGTTGAAATTCATTCTTGATAGGGTCTTGAAATATTTTCTCTTGTTGTTCGTGTGAAGAGATGACAACAACAACAACAACAACAACAACAACATATCCATGTTGAGTTGGAATGATGTTGGTTGGGTATATGTCAGTGTTGCTGAGTATTTTCAGGAGAGTTGTCTTTCTTCTAGGTTCGTTGGCATTGTGCGTTTTGATCTTCACTCGTGCCATCCTTGTTACATGTCAATACAATAATATAACCTACAAGGGGCCGAGGCCCGATACACAACACAACTAAAGGACAGAAAAATGGAAGGAGCCTACCTATGTACCTCAGTTCAGCAGTCCAGCAGCCTCTAAAAGCCCACGCAACTGCCCTGCATGAGGTACGACCTGACCCTATCCAACGTTTTTGCTGGAACCTTCCTCACTGGCTTAATTAAGGCAGCTGCCCTTCTAAGGGCCCCCCTTGAGGCACTGCCCGCGGGGTTCACCTTCACCAGTGAGGAGGACACTAAGGGCGAAAAGAGAAATACAGTGGAGAGAAAAGATGCCTGGGCGGGACTCAACAACACCAACACCACCACCACCACGGAGTCCCCGGTACACAGGGCTTGGGAGGGTTCCCAGGTGGAATTCTCCCTGTTGTGCAGGACAAGCACAGACGTCACTGGCAGGATGTAGGTAGCTGGCAGTGTGGCGGGGCACAGCGGTGTTTCCACTCGCCCTCAGACCTTCACGTGGCACTCCCTATATAAGGCACACCATTCTGTCTAATCTTTTAAAGCTCCCTAGTGACTCAGCACCCACAGCCACATTACGGAGTCCACCTGTTCATCCACCACTCTATCTGAGAACCACTTCCCTCCTGTCTATTTCTCAAACGTATTTTTTATTCAAGTTTGCATCGTTACCTGCCGCAGCCTTACCCTGATTAGTGAGCCTGGACATTTTACCTTTGTTACCCTTGAAATATTGAGGATGTATCTTGCGTTTTCTATGGTTGCGTTAAAAAGAAAATGTGTATTATTACTATCATAGTTTTTCTCAAACCCTTTACTGCTGGCGATAGTCTTACATGTTCACGTGCGCTGACTATTCTGACTATTAGGTGGCTCTCGGACTATCAGCCTACAAGGAGCCGTGAAAGTTACCAAAAAAAAAAAAAAAACATTTCGCTGATAGTAGTATAGTAGTAGTAGTAGTAGTAATAGTAGTGGTAGTAGTAGTAGAAATCTCCTCCTTTTTCTCTCTCTTTTTCCTATCTGTGTGTGTGTGTGTGTGTGTGTGTGTGTGTGTGTGTGTGTGTGTGTTTGTTTGTTTGTTTGTTTGTTTATTTAATTTTTCTTTTTTCTCTCTCTCTCTCTCTCTCTCTCTCTCTCTCTCTCTCTCTCTCTCTCTCTCTCTCTCTCTCTCTCTCTCTCTCTCGTTTGTGTGTGTGCGTGTTTGTGTGTTTAGTGGTGGTACTGCTACTACTACTACTACCACTACTACTACTGCTACTATTACTACTACTACTACACTCAGTATATCACCGTAAAGCGGAAGCAATTATTTCTCAGATTAGAGAGAGAGAGAGAGAGAGAGAGAGAGAGAGAGAGAGAGAGAGAGAGAGGGAGATGGGAAAAGTGAAGGCAGTGGTGTGGGTGGGGGGTGGGGGGTGGGGGGGTGGAGGGAGGGTTTGCGTGAGTGTTGAGTTTGAGTTTATTTGATAAAGTTGCATACAATTTTAGTGTAGAGTAAATTGTAAGTAGTAGAAGTAGTAGTAGAAGTGAGTGGGCGGAGCAGTGAGCCATTGTTAACATGTATTGGCGGTCATTAGGTGTTTATTTTGGCAATTACCATTGCTGTACACGTTTGTGCTAGAAGTTTGCGCCTTAAATATTAACATTTTGATAACATTCAATTTTTGCTATTTCTTGATTTATTTTACATTGTGTTGTAGTGGTGGTGGATTTAGTATTGTTTATTTACGTCTGTAATTAAGTTTAATTTACAAGTATTTTACATGTTGTTTACTCTTACATGGAGGTGGAGGAGGAGGAGGAGGAGGAGGAGGAGGAGGAGGAGCGCCGCGCCTCTCTATAGTGAAGAGACTCCTGGTGGGGAAGCAGGCATGCTGGCTCGCTGGTGGCGCCTCCCTGTTTAGTGTTTGTAATTTTTGGTACTGTTCATCTCCCTCTTCCTGGAGGCGTTGCCAGACCGCCGCCACAGCCATCATGGCATGGAGCCTCTCGGGGAGGGCAGGCAGGAAGTAGGGGAGGGGCGGGCGCTTGGTGACGGAGACCTTCAGTTGTCGTGTGTGTGTGTGAGCGGCGGCGGCCAGTGTTATTATTATTATTATTATTATACACCAGCGAGGCGCAGCATTCTGCACCTTCTGGAGTCTGCTTATGGCTCTTCTTCTGTCAAGGCGTGAGTGGGTATATCGCAGTACCGGGATCACCAGTGTCTTCTTCACAAGGCGGAGCTTGATTCCCTCGTCCAGGGCCCCCCTGAATCGGTAGAGAGTGGCCAGAGTGGATCGGGCCTGCTGCTGCTGCGCCACTCTTGCTGTGATGTGTGTAGTGTGTCCCCTGGTGGATATTCGTAGGCCGAGTAGGGAGCCAGCCAGCCACCTGGGGAGAATTCCACTGGCTCGCCCTCAACCAGGAGAGGGTCTGGGGTTCTGGTGGCGAGGGGACGACTGTGAACTTTTAGCAGTGTTCGTCCTGGTTGTGTCCTGAATCCATACTGCCCCGCGGCCTTGTGGAGCTTGTTTCCATCCAGGTGGCTCCGGAGTCTGCTCGTGACGATGCTCTCAAAGATCTTTCCCGGGACTTGCAGAAGGGAGATGGCACGGCAGCAGCTGTCTGGGCGGGTAGGGACCTCCTCCTTCCCAGGCTTTACACCACCCTCACCTCCGCCTCCTTCAAGTCGTCAGGAGTTTCCAGATGGTCGTCTTGTTGATCCCACTCCTGCCTGGACAGGTGGCCTTGGTGGGTGAGAGGGGAGGGAACTTGTGGGTCTGCTGAGCGCTGGCAACTCCCTGGGTGAGGATGGACTGGTGGTGGTGCTGGTGGTGGTAGTAGCGGTTGGAAGGCGAGCGTGCGAGCAGGCGCGGTGTTGTGTGTTCCTCAGTGCAGGTATGTGCAGGTGTGTAGGACAGGTGTGTGGTGTGGGGAAGGGAAGGGAAGGGTTGTGTTAGGTTAAGTGGTGTGTGTGTGTGTGTGTGTGTGTGT
>NW_026973670.1:832500-837500 GCF_035594125.1 Scylla paramamosain
AATAATGCCATCTTTTATGAGAGAGAGAGAGAGAGAGAGAGAGAGAGAGAGAGAGAGAGAGAGAGAGAGAGAGAGAGAGAATTTTCTTTCATTATCATAATTGTTGTAATTCTTCTCATTCTTATCATAATCATCGTCATCATCAGTACAGCGCTGTTATTTGTACCTCTCTCTCTCTCTCTCTCTCTCTCTCTCTCTCTCTCTCTCTCTCTCTCTCTCTCTCTCTCTCTCTCTCTCTCTCTCTCTCTCTCCCCAAACAAATTATCTACCCATTTATTTATTTATTTATTTATTTATTGTATAATGTAACGATGTATTGCATTGCAGTGTGTGTATTCTCCCCAGTGTTCCCCTGCTCAGTAAGCTCCCCACTCTGACATAATCCTCTCAGGTAGTCTCCCCAACAACACAAACAAACACTTCCCTTAACAAACTCCCCACACTACCCTCCCCTTCCTCTGCCTCAATTAACCTCCCCAAAAGTATATGACACCCATAATTAAACTCCCCAATTATACTAAAGCCGAACACAGTCTCCCCATCTCCCCACTAGTCTGATCTCCCCATCTCCCCACGTCCGTCTCTTGTCAAACTAGTCTCCCCGTCCCCTCCCAAGGCTAACCTTGTCTCCCCATGTCCTCCCCATCCTGTCACCACTACACTACCCTCCCCACTGCAACATAAACCCTGATAACTAACCTCCCCTTACAATCTCACTCACAATCTCCCCAAAATTAGTCTCCCCATCTTCCCTGACTAGCCTCCCAATTTATCTCCCTTTCCAGACGTCACTCAGCATTCATCTCCCCATTCCCCTCTCTCCCCTAACCTCTCCACTTCCCCATACCCACAAATTAATCTCCCCATCTCCTCCCCGTCCCACGCCTTCAACTAAGCACACATTTTTCCATCAGTTTCCTTCCTCCAACCTCCCCAGTCTAATCTCCCCATCTCCTCCCATCTCTCCCCATCTCCATCATGAACTAACCTCCCAGCCTCACCACTCGCCTCCCCATCACCCCTTCTTTCCCCAGCCTCCCCATCTCATCCCCCACTAATCTCCCCATCTCCCCCAGGGCAAGGCTGCGGGTGCTCTCCCCCAGGGCAGTGTTTGATGGCGCCCCTGGGATTATGAGTGAGGCAGTGACATCCCCCCTGCCCCCCGCCCGCTCCCTCTCCCCCAAGACCCTTGAGGCCAGGTCGTTCGGTAAGTGAGGCACTGGGGTGATGGGGTGAATGGGCGTGCGAATGGGTGTTTTGGGGTGTTTGTGGTGCTGGTGATGGGGCTGTTTGGCTGGTGATGGGGTGACACTGGGGAGACACGAGAGAGAGAGAGAGAGAGAGAGAGAGAGAGAGAGAGAGAGAGAGAGAGAGAGAGAGAGAGAGAGAGAGAGAGAGAGAGAGCAAATGGAGTGACAATCAGACACACGGACATAGACAGGAAATGGCGTCTCTCTCTCTCTCTCTCTCTCTCTCTCTCTCTCTCTCTCTCTCTCTCTCTCTCTCTGTAGTGTGAGCCGCTACATCAGCAGGAGAGAGTGGCAACATGGCGTGCAAAGGGTAACACAACAACAAGCACCACAAGATGGCCAACACACACAAGACACGCACACAACACACACAAAGCCACTCTGTCAAAACAAACAAATCATTCAAAACTTTTACCGCTGAAAAAAACAAATAAATACATAAATAAATCCCTGAAATGTGCAGCAGGGGTAGCAAAATGGCGGAGGAGCAAGCCAGTGTGGCAAACCAATATGGCGTCTGCCTTTCAGCAAACGTACAAAAATTCAGTATTCACCATTACAACCAAATGAAAGAGCCAAGAAGCGAGCCAAACAAGTAAACACCCCTACAAACATGGAGCCTCCCAACAAACACCCAACAAACACCCAACAAACACCCTCAAATAAGCCAAAGGATTACCAACATGGCGGACAAGTGGCGTCAGTACTCGCCCCTGCTTCTCATCATCGACTTGGAATCTATGCCACTGACAAACCGTCGACTATTTTCAAAGTCTTCTTGAGCGTCCACTCTCAATATGTGAGGCTCCCTGGAGGTGAGCCTGGCCAGAACACCCTCACCTCAGAGAGAGAGAGAGAGAGAGAGAGAGAGAGAGAGAGAGAGAGAGAGAGAGAGAGAGAGAGAGAGAGAGAGAGTTGGGGTTCGTGAGTGTGAGTGAGAGGGGAGGGAACTTGTGGGTCTGGTGAGCGCTGGCAACTCCCTGGGTGAGGATGGACTGGTGGTGGTGGTGGTGGTGGTGGTGGTAGTAGCGGTTGGAAGGCGAGCGTGCGAGCAGGCGCGGTGTTGTGTGTTCCTCAGTGCAGGTATGTGCAGGTGTGTAGGACAGGTGTGTGGTGTGGGGAAGGGAAGGGTTGTGTTAGGTTAGTTGTGTGTGTGTGTGTGTGTGTGTGTGTGTGTGTGTGTGTATGTGTGTGTGTTGTCCCCTCTAACTCTCAATATATGACTAGTACTTCTACCTCCTCCTCCCTGTCCTCCTCCTCCTCCTCCTCCTCCTTCTCCTTCTAAGTATTATTTCTTTAATAGAATTGTAAATGTCTGGAACTCTCTCCCAGCACATATTGTCGATAGTAACACAATAGAAACTTTTAAACAAAGGTTGGACAATCACCTCGCAGCAACCCCTCATATAACGTACTTTGCGCCTACATAAAATGTTTTTTTTTTTAGTTAGTTAGTGTAGTGAATAGTATAATTTCTCTTTCATCCTTTCCTATCACATCTTAGCCTTTCCTCCTCCCTATACTCTCCTGTTTTTCCTTCCTTGATCTCTAGTGTCCTCCATCCTCTAACTCTTAGAATCTGTAGTGGTAGTGGTAGAATAGACACACAGACAGCCTCGTTAGGCCCAGTAGGGCTGTTGCTGTCTGTTCTTTCCTTTGTATTCCTTTGTATTCCTCCTCCTCCTCCTCCTCCTCCTCCTCCTCCTCCTCCTCCTCCTCCTCCTCTCAGCGAACAATGAAAAAGATGTTGTTGTTGTTGTTGTTGTTGTTGTTGTTGTTGTTGTTGTTGTTGTTGTTCCCCGCGCCAGGCCCACTGTGCTGGCTCACCTCTAGTTTTCCTGCACACACACACACACACACACACACACACACACACACACACACACACACACACACACTATTATTAGTTATTATTATTATTATTATTATTATTATTATTATTATTATTATTATTATTATTATTATTTTTATTATTTAATCATTACTATTATTTAGTAGCAGTTGTAGAGAGAGAGAGAGAGAGAGAGAGAGAGAGAGAGAGAGAGAGAGAGAGAGGGGGGGGGGGGCGGGAGGGAATCTTGATCTTGGTCTTGGTGAGCGAGAGAGGGAGAGGGAAAGAGAGAGGGAGCGTTTAGAGAAAAAAAAAAATCAATATATATTTTTTTATTTTAGATTTTTATTTGTTTATTTTATTTTTTTGTTTATTTGTTGAATTGTTTTGCATAATTAGAAAGAAATGCTTTTGTTGTTGTTGTTGTTGTTGTTATTGTTATTATTATTATTATTATTATTATTATCATTATTGTTTTTGTTGTTGTTGTTGTTGTTGTTATCATTTTTATTATTAAAATGTAAAGAAATTTTTCTTCTTGTTCTTATTGTTTATTTTGTTGTTGTTGTGTTTATATTTAGTTTGTTTATCTGTTTATTTATTTATTTAATTATTGAGTTATTTGTTTGTGTATTTATTAATTGTTGTGATTCATCTCTTTGTTTATTTACGCACGTGGCAGAATAATGCTGCCTCGTTATTGGCTGCTGGTTGGCCAATCACGGCTCAGGAACCTTTCATTCAGCCAACGTTCTTTTAAGATTAACAACGACAATAATAATAATAATAATGATAATAATAATAATAATAATAATAATAATAATAATAATAATAATAATTTGAGTTGTATTAATTATATACTGATAAAAATGTGAAGAGTATTTTGTTTTAGTGTTTTACGGTTTAGCAGTGCTTGGGATGTCTGGATGTTTGGTAGAAATTGTTTGTTTTTCCTCCGTGTCTCCGTTTGTGTTTTACCTCCGTGTTTGCTATTGGGTGTGTAGGTGCGTCTGTGTTTCCTCCATGTTTCCTCCGTGTGTGACTATTGTGCCTCACTTGCTAGATAGTTAAAATGGTCGTTTGGAAGATAGTCTCAGTTGACATGCAGCGTGCACCGAAGGTTCTTGTGTGCACGTGGTGAGACAAGACCTGACGAGTGCACGAGTCAGTGGTGTGCACGTGGCTCACTACATCAGCGTACACACACACACACACACACACACACACACACACACACACACACACACACACAGTCGCCGAGTAGTGAGTGAAGGCAGGCGTGGTGTGAGCATACCTGAAGGAGATACAAACAAGTGGTTGTACTACAGCTTTTAATGAGGGAATCAGCCATGTGTGGTACAGAGAATACAGTGTTTGTGGTGAAGCTCCTCGCCACACTTGCACGTGGCGGGCGTTCCCCTTCCCTGGGGAATGCACGGCTCTCACCACCACCACCACCACCACCGCCACACTCACACCCGTGCATCCACTTACGAGAACGTGACAAACCTGCCACCACTTGTAGTAAACTTGTAACTCAACACAGAAATGAAGAAAGCATCAACCTGACCAAGTTGAGGTGAAGACTGCATGCAGCAGCAGCAGCAGCAGCAGCAGCAGCAGCAGCAGCCTTCACCCTCAGCTTGTGGTTGTAACTCAGCTTAGTTGTAACTTAACTTAGCCTAAAGACAAACAGCAGGTGCAACAAACATTAAGAATCACCGTGAGGTGAACCAAATCACTTGAATCCTCCGCTTGTACTAACTTAATTCTCAGCTTCAACTTTGCCACAAGACATACTGCAGGTGGGAAGTGACCCCAAGAACCGCCTCACACTTCAGAACAGAACACTACTCAGCCTTATCTTGCACTAACTCAGCCGTCACTTACACTTGGCCTAAACACACGCACCGCACGCA
>NW_026973670.1:842500-845000 GCF_035594125.1 Scylla paramamosain
GCTACTACTACTACTACTGCTACTACTACTACTACTACTACTACTACTACTACTACTACTACTACTACTACCACCACTACTACTACTACTCATGCTTTTAAAACAACAATAACAATACGTAATAGTATTTATTTATTTATTTATTTTTGAGTTACATACAAATGGAAGCATTACTTGTACACTGAAACCTTCCTAACCTAACCCAACCTGACCTGACCCAACTTAACCTTACAAGTGGGATGATTACTTATAAACAAAAAGAAGCCTCCCTACAATCCTAGCCTAACCTAACCTGACCTACCCTACGTAACCTAACATGTCTAACCTGACCCAGTTAACCTAACCTAACATACACACAACAACAACCTTAACACCTGGGTGATTACTTAAATATTTAACACCTCACATAACCTTCCTAACCTAACCTAGCGTCACATAACCTGACACACAATCTTACCTAACCTAAAGGAACAAAGAAGAATGTATGAGGAAGATATAGTTTCATAAAGTTTCCTAACCTAACTTAGCGCACCTAATCTTACCTAACTAACCTCACACATCCTAAC
Source organism: Scylla paramamosain (assembly GCF_035594125.1). Taxonomy (NCBI): domain Eukaryota; kingdom Metazoa; phylum Arthropoda; class Malacostraca; order Decapoda; family Portunidae; genus Scylla; species Scylla paramamosain. Next base: position 843,067 of record NW_026973670.1, read on the forward strand.
ACACTTTACAAAAAATAGTAAATAAATAAAAAGAATAAAGAATAAAAAAGAAAGGAAAGAAGGAACACTCAAACAATTACTTACAAAAAAATAAATAAATAAAAGTATTGGTAACAAGCCTAACACACCTAACCTAACGTAACATACCCACTGAACCTCACCTCACTCACCATAGCAAAAAAATTAAATATCATAAAATAAATACATACATAAATAAATAAATAAATAAATAAAAGGAAAAAAAGTATTAGGAAGATATATATGTATGTGCTTTCGTTGCCTTTGATCATAAGCCTAACCTGACCTAACTCAGCCTAACTCAGCCTAACCTTACCTAACCTATCCTAACCTATCCTAACCTAACCTAACCTAACTCAGCCTAACCTAACCTATCCTAACCTAACTCAGCCTAACCTAACCTATCCTAACCTAACCTATCCTAACCTAGCCTAACTCATCCTCTCCTAATCTACCTAAGCTAACCCAAGTCAACCTAATCTAATGTACCCCACCTAGCCTGACCTCACTCTAACTGACCTAACAAAATATTCCACCATGTCATGGATTACTTAAAACACTTAAAGGAATTACTTATACGTGTGTGTGTGTGTGTGTGTGTGTGTGTGTGTGTGTGTGTGTGTGTGTGTGTGTGTGTGTGTGTGTGTGTGTGTGTGTGTGTGTGTAATAGAATGTTGGAAAAAAAGAAAGGTAGTCGGTTTCTTTATTTGATCATTCGTGTTTTCTATAAGTACCCACTTGTTTGTTTGTTTGTTTGTTTGTTTGTTTGTTTGTTTGAATGCTTTCCTCCTTGATTCTTGGCTCATTAATTTTTCTCTTTGTTTATTTGTTCCTCTCTTTCATTTTGCTTTTCTCTCTTTCCTTATTCCTTTTTTTCCTGCTTTATTTGTTGCTTTGTTTATTTATTTCTGTTTACATTTGTTTGTTTGTTTGTTTGTTTGTTTGTTCCATTGTCTCCTCATTGATGTGTTTCTAAATTTATTTGTTCATTTCATTGATTTTTTTTATTTATTTCTTGCCTTCTTTTTTATTTGTTTATTTTTGTTTGTTTGTTTGTTTGTTTCTTTGTTCTTGTTCTTCTACTATTACTACTACTATTACTACTACTACTACTACTACTACTACTGCTACTACTACTACTACTACCACTACTACTACTACTACTACTTCTACTACTTCTACTACTTCTGCTGCTACTACTACTACTACTACTACTACTACTACTACTACTACTACTACTACTACTACTTTTACTCCTCCTCCTCCTCCTCTAACTCCCATCAATTTGTTGTTGTTGTTGTTCTATTTCTTCTTCTTCTTCTTCTTTTTATTATTATTATTATTATTATTATTATTATTATCATTATTATTATCATTATTACATTAACAAGGAGAGAGAGAGAGAGAGAGAGAGAGAGAGAGAGAGAGAGAGAGAGAGAGAGAGAGAGAGAGAGAGAGAGAGAGAGAGAGAGAGAGAGAGAGAGAGGAGAGGAGAGGAGAGGAGAGGAGGGAAGGAAAGAGGAGAGGAAGGGAAAAGGAGAGAAATGGTGGGGAGGAGAGGAGAGGAGAAGAGAAGAGGAAAGAGAAGAGGAGAGTAGGTGGAAAAAAAGAGGAGGGGTGGGGAAGGAGTGGAGAAGAAAGGAGAAGAGGGGAGAAGAGAAGAGAAGAAGGGAGAAGGAGGAAGAGAAGAGGAGAAGAGGGGAAAGAAGAGAGGGGTGTGTGGGGGAGGGGAGGGGAGAGGAGGAGAAATGAGAAGAGAGGAGAGGAGGGATGGGGAGGTGAGGGGAGGAGAGGAGAGGGGAGAGGAGAGAAGAGAAAAGGGGAGGTGACAAGAGGGAAGAGAAGAGGAGAGGAGGGGAGTAGAGGAGAGGGGAGGGAGGAGGGAAAAGGAGGAGAGGGAAGAGGAGGGAAGGTAG
>NW_026973670.1:850000-882500 GCF_035594125.1 Scylla paramamosain
CTCCTTCCTCTTTTTATTCTCCTCCTCCTCCTCCTCTTCTTTTTTCTCCTCCTCCTCCTCCTCCTCCTCCTCCTACTCCTCCTCCTACTCCTCCTCCTTCTCCTCCTCCTCCTCCTCCTCCTCCTCCTCCTCCTCCTCCTCTTCCTCCTCCTCCTCCTCCTCCTCCTCCTCCTCCTCCTCCTCCTCCTCCTCCTCCTCTTCCCCTCCTCCTTCTCTTCCTTCTCCTTTCCCTGCTCCTCCTTCTCTTTCTCTTCCTTCCATCCCCCTCCTCTTCTTCTTCTTCTTCTTCTTCTTCTTCTTCTCCTTCTTCTTCTTCTTCTTCTTCTTCTTCTTCTTACTTTTGTTCTTGTTCTTGTTCTTCTTCTAGTACTACTTCTTCCCCCTCTTTTTCCTCCTCCTCCTCTTCTTTTTTCTCCTCCTCCTCCTCCTCCTCCTTTCCCTCCTCCTCCTCCTCCTCCTCCTCCTTTCCCTCCTCCTCCTCCTCCTCTTCTCCCTCCTATTCCTCATTCTCCTTTTCCTCCTCCTCCTCCTCCTCCTCCTCCTCCTCCTCCTCCTCCTCCTCCTCCGCCTCCTCCTCCTCTTCCTCCTCCTCCTCCTCCTCCTTTTTCTCTTCTTCCTCCTCCTCTTCCTCCTCCTCCTCCTCTTCCTCCTCCTCTTCTTCTACTCCTCTTCTTACTCCTCCTCCTCCTTCTCGTGTTCCTCCTCCTCCTCCTCCTCCAGTGTCACCACTAATTTCACCACCAATGTCACCACCACTGTCATTTCCACTGTCACTACCATCGTCACCACCACTGTCATCACCATTGTCACCACCACTATCACCACAAGTGTCACCACCAATATCACCACCACTATCCCTACCACTTTCACAACCATTGTCATCACCACTATTACTGCCAATCTCACCACCACTTTCATCACCACTGTCATCACCACTTTCACCACCACTGTCATCACCACTGTCATCACTGCTGTCACCACTACTGTCACCACCACTGTCACCACAGCTGTTATCATCTCTGTCACCAGTGTCATCACCACGATCATCAATATCACCACCATTGTCACCACCACTGTCATCACCACTGTCATTCTATTATTGGTCTCTATCTTTGTTTTTCTTTTTTCTTTTTTTTTCATGCGCTTCCTCCTTCGATTTCTTGTATATGTGTGCATGTATGTATGTATGTATGTATGACAGTGGAAGGTTGAGAGCCCGTGTGGGGGAGGGAGTGAGGAGTGACCGGGTGAGGGAGGGAGGGAGGGAGGGAGGGAGGGAGGAATCAAGGCAGCGTTGCCAAAACGGTGAAAGTTGCCATGAAAGTTTCACAGATCCTGCTTGTTATTATTATTATTATTATTATTATTATTATTATTATTATTATTATCATTATTATTATTATTATTATTATTATTATTATTATTATTATCATTATTATTAATACCAATAGTAGTAATAGTAGTAGTAGTAACATCATCTTCACTACTATTTAATTTGCACGTTTCATCTCCTCCTCCTCCTCCTTCTCCTCCTCCTCCTCTTCCTCCTTTTCTTCTTAATCTTCATCCTTGTCCACCTCTGCTTCTCTTTCACTTTCACCCTCCTCCTCCTCCTCCTCCTCCTCCTCCTCCTCCTCCTCCTCCTCCTCCTCCTCCTCCTCCTCCTCCTCCTCCAGTGCTATCCTGTTTCTCTCACTAATAGAATAGAATAGTTACCCAAACAGCCCAGTAAGGACCTCATGGTCTGTTGCTGTTTGGTCTTCCTTTGTATTCTTTCTTTGTTGCTTCACTTTTTTCCTCCTCCTCCTCCTCCTCCTCTTCCTCCCTCTTTCTCCTCCTCCCTCTTCCTCTTACTCTTTGCCTTGTCATCGTCTCCATCACCACCTTTATCATCATCACCACCACCACCAGCACCAGCACCGTCACCACCACCACCGTCACCCTCAGCACCACCATCACCATCACCATCACCATCACTAACACGTTCACCATCATCACCAGCCTTAGGACAGTTATACCCTTGCATGTGTGCACAAGCAAATGCATGTTTTGACCACATTTAAACACAAGTGCATATTTGTAACTTTTTTTCCCTAGTGCGGCATATTTCTGAGTTGTTAGGTGTTTATGAAGAGTATTCTATATGTAATAGTATTTTGAATTATAATTTCTTGTAAGTGTCATAATGAGTAATTGAAAGACATGTTTTGAACAGGATCAGGCTACACACTTGATAAGCGGCAGTCCTACACTCGGTTAATGCGGTGTAAGGAGGTGTATTGCTACTTTGTACACCAAAAACTTGTCTGCCTCTTTTCTTTTCATGTCAGCCACGACTTTTACAAAAAAGTAAGTCTTTGTGGTAAATCACTGCAGAAAACTCATGTTATTATCAATTCCACTAAGCTAAAAGTATTAGCCTATTATTATTAATCATACCTTTGTTAGGAAATGAGTGGTTGTTTCAGTGCTTATTTTACCTTTTTGTGGTGCATGTTTGCATGCAGATTTACCTCATTCTGAGTGCATGTTATCCTAAGCCTAATCATCTCCACCACCATCACCGTCACCATCATGTTCACTATTGCCATCACCCCCACCATCATATTCACCGCCACCACCACCACCACCACCACCACCACCAACACCATCATCATCACTATCGTCATCACTATCATCATCTTCACCGTCCTGACAGTCACGGTCACATTCTGTGCTACAGTCAAAGGTAACAAACATTCCAGAGGGTTGGTTATTTGAACACAGTTGTAGTTGTTAATGAATGGTTAGGCTTTACTTCAGTTTTGTTGATGGTGACAACAATAATGCATTGATGACTGTTGTGATGGTGGCAGTGATGGGCATGACAATGTTAATTGTAGTAATTATGATAATACTTGTGAAAAGAATGACTATGATAATGATAACGGTGTGTGTGTGTGTGTGTGTGTGTGTGTGTGTGTGTGTGTGTGTGTGTGTGTGTGTGCAGGTACTAACTAAACAAACAAACAAACAAACAAACAAACAAACAAACAAACAAACACACACACACAGACAGACCCACCTGGGCATGGCACGCAGCAAGGAGTCACAGAGAGTGGCTTGGTCTGGATGCTTGTATTGGTGGTGCAGGTGCAGCTGAGTGTATTTGTGGTGTTCAAAGATGAGCCCCTGCACGTCTGATTCCTTCCTGCTTAGCTCTATCAGTACCTCCTTGGAGGGGATGAGGGGGAGGAGGGCCCTGGCACTGGTGATGGTGCTGTCTGTTATTGTTACCTCCTCACTCTCATCACTTGTAATGTGTCTGACAACACAATCCAAGGCAGTCCTGTTCACTTCAGTGTCCTCCAGCATGGACAGCCAATCACCACAGTCTTCCACACCAGTCTCCGCCAGCAGGTCCACCACCTCCTGTGTGTGTAGAGTTACTAGCATTAGTACCACCACCACCACCACCACCACCACCACCACCACCACCACCACCACCACCACCACTACCACCACCTCCTGTATGTGTTGATTATTATGATTAATACCACCACCACCACAACCACCACCACCATCACCACCACCACCACCACCTCCTGTATGTGTTGAGTTATTATGATTAATACCACCACCACCACAACCACCACCACCATCACCACCACCACCATCACCACCACCACCACCACCACCACCACTACCACCACCACCACCACCACCTCCTGTATGTGTTGAGTCATTATGATTAATACCACCACCACCACCACCACCAGCACCACCACCACCACCACCATCACCACCACCACCATCACCACTACCTTCACCACAATCACTTCACAACCTCCTCCTGTGTGTGTAGAGTTACTTTGATTACTACAGATGCCACTACCACCACCACCACCACCACCACCACCACCACCACCACCTTCACCACCACCACCACCACCTTCACCACTACCACCACCACCACCACCTTCACTACCACCTTCACCTCCTGTGCGTGTAGTCACTACAATAATTTCTTGTACTTTTTTTGCTAATGACTAGTAAGGATCAAAATTGAGGTTGACAGTGGTGCAGGCTCCCCTGACACAGCTATGGAAGGATCAAATATGAGGAAAAGAGGATGAATAGTCAACTTACTTGTATGGCTGCAGCACAAAGTGGTGTGTTAGGGTGGCAGAGGAGACCTGCCACGTGCAGCAGCAGGTTCCTCAAGTTCCGGAGCTGTCTTGGCGGCGGGTCGTGAAGCATGCGACGTATGTTTGCTGATTGTGAGTCCTCCACCAGCTTGTGGACGATTGCTGATGCACCGTAGAATTCCTGTAGGCTCTTGTGTGGGGCTGCGTACTTCTGATGATGCCCCAGCCTGTCACTGGTGTCTTGAAGATTGAAAAACGCTGGGATGACTTCCTTGCTGGGTAATCCTTTCTCATGACAGAAACAAATCAGCTTCTGCTCTTCCTGTTTTGACAGAGTGAGTCGGTCTTGTAGAAGACCTTGCAATGACGTGTCGTATATATCTTGTAGAACCCTAGAGATGAGGACCTCGCGGGTCTTTGTGTCTCGTGGATCATCTGTGAGTCTGGCCTGCAGTTTTTCTATGCACCAGTCTCGAATGGTGACGTACAGGCTGGTCTGGGTGGTGGTGATCTTGATCTTGTCTTGATCGATGTAGAAAAGTGTTGCCACGAACAATAGATTTAATGGCAGGCCGAGGTAATCCTTCCAGCCAATGTGTTTCATGAGGTACTCAAGCCTCTCAGGGTCTTTGTCCCCCTTGTCTGGGAAGCTGTTGTAATGCTTCATGACAAAATGAATTCTTTGTTCATGGCTAACACTTTTCATCTCCATGTCCCACACCTCATGACCATTAGGTACGTTGGCCAGGAAGTCTTGCACTGTTTCTGGCCGTGATGTGCAGACGAGTGTGAAGCCTGGCGAGTATTTCGATATGCTGAGGATGTCCTTCACAAGTCTGTGTGATGGAGTGCCTGGCGACAGTTCGTCCAGGCCGTCAATCAGGAAGAGAACCTTGCTTTGTTGTAGGAGGGGGATGAGCTGTTCGTCCATCACAGCAAAATGCTTTGGGAAGATCACTTTGAGGAAGTTCTGGAGAGATGGGCCTTCATTATCGCGGCACAAGACACGCACCACGATGTCGTACTCGTCCAGGTGTTTGATGGTGCAGGCGCCGGGCTCCTGAAGCCACTCTGAGACAAGGAAGGTGAGCAGGGTCGTTTTGCCGCTTCCTGCCACGCCCCTGATCAGGATGAGCTGTGGCTTGGCGCCGTGCGTGGGCGGCGTGGCCGATGAGGATGTGGACGGCTGTGGATTCTGTCCCGCGCGGCGCGTCACCGTCAGCACGTCGCAAGTGTCGATGTCTCGCCTCTGTTGGAGGTGTCCTCTTCCTTCCACGAGGGACATCTTGCAGAAAATGTCCTGGATGTGATGGTGGTGTTTTGGGGAGTCGGTAAGGAAGGACAGAGGATCAAAGGTTTGCATTCGATCATAGGATGATTTGAGGTGGGTCTGAGTGTCTCTCAGAAATTCTTGGTGCATGATACTGAAATGATCTTTTAAAATATCTTTCTCCATTCCTGTTTTTCTGAATGTATCAGTGACCTGCCGGGCGTTGTCCTGCACGGGTGTCACCTCTGCGTCAGGAATGCAGTATTTGGTCTTGGCTGCGGCGAGGACTCGGATAAAGAGGTGTTGTAACTCGTTGACTTTGTGCTGGTACTCTGCCTCGCTGAAAGATTTCACTTCATGAAAGAGTTCATTCCTCTCATCCTTGATTTTCGTTACCAATCCCTCCAGGGTGTTCTGGTTCCCCCATTCGGGATCGCCATCTCTCGCCAGGCCTTCGCACGTCAGCTTTATTGCTTTGTACAATAAAGTCAAATCAAAGTTGTCCCATAAAGGGAAGCGTTGTGCTTGGCGGCGGTCGGTGTTCTTCAGTGCTGATCTCTTTTGTTTGTTATTCATCTTGCCATAGTTGGCTGTCGAGTCTTCAGGGAGGTTGTCAAGGTAGTCAGTGAGGGACTGGCCCGGCGGCGTGGCGGGGGCGTTCAGCGCGCCGCGCTTCAACACGAAGGTCAAGACGTCCTTGCCTGCGTTCTCCATGAGATAGATAAGCTTAATGCGACGGACGCAAACTTTCGGAGCCATGGTGGAGGGCTTGGGACGGCAGTTCCTCTCGCCAGCAGCCTGCAAAGAAATTTCCCGAGTGAGGAGCAGGGCAGGAGAGACGTGGCCTGCAAGGGTCAGTGCGGGAGGGAGGGAGTTGAGCCTTGAAGTGGCCGGCGTGAGCACCGGGATGTGGGGACAAGACAAAGAGGTGGATGGGAGTAAGAGACACTGTGGCACACGGCATGGCACGTGTGTTGTGGCCAAACCATTTGACAAGACAACACGAGGCAAGACTTGACTGTGTGTGTGTGTGTGTGTCTGCAAGTAAGTAAGTAAGTCAGTCAGTCAGTAAGTAAGTAGTTAAGTAAATAAGCAGGTAAGCAAACCTGTATTGGTGAGCACAATACAAAGTATTTCAAGGTGTACATACAATACACAGTCACGTGAGCCGAGGCTCTCTGACGGTGTATTGTTGTACAGTAGAGCAGAGGGCAGGAGTGCAAACAAATTATAATGTACAACAACATAATGAACTGTACTGTACAGCGACAGTACCGCGACGGTACAGAGAAGATAAACACTAATACAAGTGTCTCACACTAACTTAAATAATAATAAAATAATGATGATGATGATAATAACAACAAGGATAGTGATAACAATAATACTGATAACAACAACAACAACAACAACAACAACAACAACAATATAAATACCAATTACAATATTATTAGTAACAGAAATAATAGCAACTATAGCATTAATAAACATAATTAATAACTAATACTGGTAACTAGAGCAATAACAAAAACAATAAACAACAACAACAACAACACCAGCAATAACATCAATTTAATAATAATAATAATAATAATAATAATAATAATAATAATAATAATAATAATAGTAATAATGATAACAACAACAAATGCGATGACTGCAATAAATAGCATCAAAATCACAGCTTTTGTTGATGAAGTGGTTACTTTTTAACCTGTTGTTTGTTTGAACATTTTATCAGTTGTAAGAAGAACTTTGTCTATCAAGAGGCAAACTGTTCACAACAGTTTTGGTCCAACTTGTCACACTGTTTGTGAATAATATTGTTGTCAGTATCGCACAAATAAGGTTAACGTTGTTACTTCTCGTGTGAGAAACATTTTCTGCCAATTTGAATATTGCATTATGTCCAAGATTTTGATGTATTAATAACAATGTGAAGTACTTATGAATGAAGGGAGACGGGAAGGAGGAAGGCGTGAGGCGGGAGGTGCCTGTGGGGAGAGACACACTGTGCTTCATGCTCTTACATTTATACTCCACAAGCACAAGTCTGTACCTGTGTACATCTATCTATCTGTATCTGTCTGTATAAACAGAGAGACAGACAGACAGAGAGAGAGAGAGAGAGAGAGAGAGAGAGAGAGAGAGAGAGAGAGAGAGAGAGAGAGAGAGAGTCATCCAAAAATGTACTCACTGTTTGACTCGCTATAATTCATTGAATGTATTTTTTTTTCAGAAGCAGTTGACCAAAATAATAATGTCAGAAGTAAGAGTAAGCTGTGAAGGAAGAACATCTGTCATAAAGTGTTACTGGAGGCACGAAAATGTCAAAGAAGTGCAAAGACAATTCAGAAGACACTTTGACAGGGATCCACCAAGGTGACGCGCCATTGCTCGCATCACAGCTAAGTTTGTACCAGATGGAATTGTTCACGACCTTCATAAGCAGGCGTGTGTAGTAGTAGTTGTAATAGTAGTAGTAGTAGTAGTAGTAGTAGTTGTAGTAGTAGTAGTAGAAGTAGTAGTAGTTGTGGTAGAGGTAGTATTCGCGATTTCTCACTAGTACTATTTTTACTACTACTACTACTACTACTACCTCTACTACTACTACTACTACTACTACTACTACTACTACTACTACTACTACTACTACTACTACTACTACTACTATTGCTGCTACTACGACTATATGAATATTAATGTTATTGCCTTAAGAATTGTTGCTAAAACAGCTGCAGTAGTAGCATTAATATTAGTAATAGTAGTAGTAATAATAGTAGTAGTAATAGTAGTAATAATAGTACTAGTAGTAGTTCTTGTTCTTATATTGTTACTATGATTGCTATCAATAATATAACACACACAATAGTAGTAGTAGTAGTACTAGTAGTAGTAATAGTAGTAGTAAGAGTGAAGCAATAGTAATTTTAATAATTTAGTATAATTTAATTATTAATTAATTTTATTTATTTAATTTATTTATTTCATATTATTTATTTTATTTATTTATTTTTTTTGGTTGATATGAGTGTGTTCGTTGGTTGAACAAGTCCCTGTATATCAAGTAGACCTTTGTGTGTCGCTCAAGTACCGAACGGCCTGGAAACACTGAGCCAAAGGGACGCCGCTCAGTCTGCAGCCAGTGTGGCGGCGTATCTTGTGTGGTGCGCGTGTGTATCGCATTGTGTTCCTCCTCAAAGACTTAGTGGTGGTCAAGATAACCAGGATTGGCCAAGCCCTCCCTGAAGTGTGCCACCAGTAGTGTACCAGGTGTGTTGAGTAGCCGCCAGGTGTACAGCCACACGTGTGTTGTGTACATGTGCATATTGTGTACAGAAAGACCTGCTGGTGTTTTGTTAGTCCCATCATGCCCCTGGCCCGGGAAACTACACTTGCCACCTTCTCAGAGACGCCATCTTGTTGTGTCAGTCCGTGATGCCTCCTCCCCCAACCCCCACCTCTCTCCCCACCACCCGCCAGCCACTCCTTCCCGTGCCACTTCCTCCAGCAGCAGCTTCTGGCCGCCCAATAGCCAGCAGCCCCTTCCCAGCCTCTAACTGCCAGAACGCCTTCCTGTCCTTATCTCCTCCCACTCCCTCCCCCCCTACCCTCAACTCACTCCTTCCAAACACCCATTCGCCACCCACTCCTGCCAGGCCCCTACAAGCAACCCACTCCTTCCCACTCCCCGCCTGCCAGCCGCCCCTTCCTGCCCCCCACCCACCATCCACTCCTTCTGGCCCCCACCGCCTCACGCTCCTTTCCCCTTTCCGCCGCCCACACACGAGGTGCTCTCCTCGCACCCTCCCCCCACTCATGACGTCACGGACGGCGGTGACAGTGACTGGCTGGTGTGAACCGCACCTCACACTCGCTCTACATAAATGCTGCTACTAATACTGCTACTGCTGCTACTTCTACTGCTACTACTACTACTGCTACTAGTACTACTACTATTACTACTACTACAATTACAAGTGCTACTACAATTCTGTTACTACTATTATTAATACTGCTACTACTAGTATTACTACTACTGCTGCTTCTATTATTACTACTACTACTACTACTACTACTACTACTACTACATACTACTCCTACTACTACTACAATTACTACTGCTACTATGCTTACTTCTGTTACTATTACTACTTATACTAATACTCGTTCTACTTCTACTACTGCTACTAATACTAATATTAGCTCTACTACTACTACTACTACTACTACTATTACTACTATTCTACTACTACTACTACTACTATTATTATGATTACTGATACTACTACTACTTTTACTAGTATTACTACGACTATTAATATTACGACTAGTTTTAGTACTATTATGAATACTACTACTATTACTACTACTACTATAATTACTTTCACGAGTACTGTTACTACTGTTTCTATTACTACTACTACTACTACTACTACTACTACTACTACTACTACTATTACTACTACTACTACTTCTATTACTACTACTACTACTACTACTACTACTACTACTACTACTACTACTACTACTACTACTACTACTACTACTACTACTTCCTTGCAACCCTCTCTGTCTTCTACTATGCTTACTTCTGTTAACTGTTACTACCTGCCGAAACGATAATTACTCCCAGTGAGGTGTGCAGCACTGTTCAGGGGGTGCTGTGAACTTATCATTAAACCCAGCTGTGACCTCACTGAACGTTTCCCTTTGTGTCTCACAACACAAGGGGGCAGTCACAGCCTGCCCTCTAAAGACAACTCTCTTCCTCCACACAAAACTACAAGCACCTAATAACACACACACCCTTCACTCTAAAATTTTAAAATCATCATGGCGACTCCTACACCAGCCTCGGAGTCCCCATCTGGGGAGGGGACCATAAATGTCCCCAGGTCGGATTGCCTTTCTATCGACGACCCTAAGTGTCTTGACACCCCCCTCAACTTTTTCTTCATTAACTTCTGCAACATTCACGGTCTAAGATCTAATTTTCAATCTGTAGAACACCAGCTCTCCTCTTCTAAACCTCATCTTCTTTTCCTCACATAAACTCAGGTGTCTGAGGCAACTGACAGTAGCCCCTTTTCTGTTTCCTCCTACTTTCTCTATCCTCATTTTCGATCCAAAGCTGGATGCTGCGTTTATGTGCGCAATGACTTAACCTGCTCTCGTGCCCACGCTCTTGAATCTTCAGAGTTTTCCACCATCTGGCCACGACTACAGTCACTCTCATACTAAATTTGTCTGTGCTGTATACCTCTCTCCTAACTCCTCTGACTATAAGAAATTCTTTGAATACTTAACTTCCAAAGTGGAGCACATTCTGACCCTCTTCCCTTTTGCAGAGATCTCCATTCTTGGAGATTTCAATGTTCACCACCAGCTTTGGCTTTCCTCTCCCTTCACTGACCATCCTGGTGAACTAGCCTACAACTTTCCTATCCTCCATGACCTAGAGCAATTGGTGCAACACCCTACTCGTATTCCTGACCGTCTTGGAGATACGCCCAACATTCTTGACCTTTTCCTGACCTCTAATCCTGCTTATGCTGTCATCCTTTCTTCTCCGTTTGGCTCCTCCGATCACAATCTCATATCTTTATCTTGTCCTATCACTCCAATCCCTCCTCAGGATCCCCCTAAGCGAAGGTGCCTCTGGCGTTTTGCCTCTGCTAGTTGGGGGGACCTGAGAAGGTATTTTGCTGATTTTCCTTGGAATGACTACTGCTTCCGTGTCAGAGACCCGTCTTTGTGTGCTGAGCACATAACAGAGGTGATAGTGTCTGGCATGGAGGCGTACATTCCTCACTCTTTTTCTCGTCCTAAACCTTCTAAACCTTGGTTTAACACAGCTTGTTCTCGTGCTATACATGATAGAGAGGTGGCCCACAAAAGGTACTTAAGCCTTCCATCACCAGAATCTCATGCACTTTACATTTCTGCCCGGAACCATGCCAAGTCTGTTCTCCAACTAGCCAAAAACTCCTTCATGAACAGAAAATGTCAAAACTTTTCAAGATCTAACTCCCCTCGTGATTTATGTTATCTAGCCAAAAATATTTCCAATAACTTTGCTTCTTCTTCTTTCCCTCCTCTATTTCAACCAGATGGCACCACTGCTATCACATAATTTTCTAAAGCTGAACTCTTCGCTCAAACCTTTGCTAAAAAACTCTACCTTGAACGATTCTGGGCTTGTTCCTCCCTCTCCTCCACCCTCTGACTACTTCATGCCACCTATTAAAATTCTTCGCAATGATGTTTTCCATGCCCTCGCTGGCCTAAACCTCGGAAGGCTTATGGACCTGATGGGGTCCCTCCTATTGTTCTCCGAAACTGTGCCTCCTTGCTTGCACCTTGCCTAGTCAAACTCTTTCAGCTCTGTCTGTCAACATCTACCTTTCCTTCTTGCTGGAAGTTTGCCTGCATTTAACCTGTTCCTAAAAAGGGTGACCGTTCTAGTCCCTCAAACTACCGTCCTGTTGGTTTAATTTCCTGCCGATCTAAAGTTTTTGAATCTATCCTCAACAGGAAGATTCTTAAACATCTATCATTTCACAACCTTGTATCTGATCGCCAGTATGGGTTCCGTCAAGGCCGCTCTACTGGTGATCTTCTGGCTTTCTTTACTGAGTCTTGGTCATCCTCTTTTAGAGATTTTTGTGAAACTTTTGCTGTTCCCTTGGACATATCAAAAGCTTTTAATAGAGTCTGGCAAAAAGCTTTCATTTACAAACTACCCTCGTACGGCTTCTATCCTTCTCTCTGTAACTTCATTTCAAGTTTCCTTTTTGACCGTTCTATTACTGCTGTGGTACACGGTCACTGTTCTTCTACTAAATCTATTAACAGTGGTGTTCCTCAGGGTTCTGTCCTGTCACCTCCCTTCTTATTATTCATTAATGATCTTCTAAACCAAACTTCTTGTCCTATCCACTCGTACGCTGATGATACCACCCTGCACTTTTCCACCTTTTATCATAGACGTCCAACCCTTCAGGAGGTAAACATATCACACAGGGAAGCCACAGAATGCTTGACTTCTGATCTTTGTAAAATTTCTGATTGAGGCAGGGCAAACTTGGTATTGTTCAACGCCTAAAAAACTCAATTCCTCCATCTATCAACTCGACACAACTTCCAGACAACTATCCGCTCTTCTTCAATGACGCTCATCTGTCCCCTTCTTATACACTGAACATCCTCGGTCTGCCCTTTACTTATAATCTGAACTGGAAACTTCACATCTCATCTCTAGCTAAAACAGCTTCTATGAAGTTAGGTGTTCTTAGACGTCTCCGCATGTTTTTCTCACCTCCCCAGCTGCTAACTCTGTACAAGGGCCTTATCCGTCCATGTATGGAGTATGCTTCACATGACTGGGGAGGTTCCACTCATACTGCTCTTCTAGACAGGGTGGAATCAAAAGCTTTTCGTCTCATCAACTCCTCTCCTCTCAGTGACTGTCTTCAGCCTCTCTCTCACCGCCGCAATGTTGCATATCTAGCTGTCTTCTACCGCTATTTTCATGCTAACTGCTCTTCTGATCTTGCTAACTGCATGCCTCCCCTCCTTCCACGGCCTCGCTGCAAAAGACTTTTTTTTTTCTCTCACCCCTATTCTGTCCACCTCTCTAACGCAAGAGTTAACCAGTATTCTCAATCATTCATCCCTTTCTCTGGTAAACTCTGGAACTCCCTGCCAGCTTCTATATTTCCACCTTCCTATGACTTGAATTCCTCCAAGAGGGAGGTTTGAAGACACTTATTTATCAATTTTTGACCACTACTTTGACCTTTTGATGGGACTGCCATTTCAGTGGGCATTTTTTTTTATTAGATTTTTGTTGCCCTTGGCCAGTGTCACTCCTACATAAAAAAAAAAAAACTACTACTAATAATAGTCGTTCTACTTCTATTACTGCTACTGATACTAATATTAGTTCTACTACTACTACTACTACTACTACTACTACTACTACTACTACTACTACTACTACTACTACTACTTCTACTAATAATACTACTACTACGACTACTACTACTACTACTACTACTACTACTACTACTACTACTACTACTACTACTACTAATATTACTACTACTACGACTATTACTACTACTACTACTACTCTACTACTACTACTACTATTATTACGATTACTGTTATTACTACTACCTGTACAAGTATTACTACGAATATTATTATTACGACTACTTTTTGTATTATTATGAATACTACTACTATTACTACTACTACTATAATTATTATTACGACTACTGTTACTACTGCTTCTATTACTACTAGTACTATTACTACTACTATTACTACTACTACTACTACTACTACCACTACTACTACTACTACTACTACTACTTCCTTGCAATCCTCAGTGTCTGCTTTACCATCTTTCCTTGATTCATATTTTTTATTATTTTTTGTTATCAGTGTGTGTGTGTGTGTGTGTGTGTGTGTGTGTGTGTGTGTGTGTGTGTGTGTGTAGGATTACAGCAATACTCTTCATGGACACCGTAATTTATTCACGGAAATAACAAACAAAAAATTGTATAGTGCTCTCTCTCTCTCTCTCTCTCTCTCTCTCTCTCTCTCTCTCTCTCTCTCTCTCTGCCGCTTGTCAGTCAGTCAGCTGTTTTCAATCTCGCTAGGCCTCGCTCCCCTCCTGCCTGGCTTGTATGATGCCATGTAGTATTTTACTGGAGTACTTTTAATCACCGCTGTAATGTTGTCGTGCAATGCTTGTCGGTAAATTACCTGCTTTTTAATGCCACTTGTCCTATTATAACACACACACACACACACACAGACACACACATGGGAAAGGAAAGAACGTGTGACCTTAGGCGCTCTAGAGCAGCCTCGGCCAGCATGTTGGCCTTCCTGCCTTCCCCGCCCCCTATTGATAGTGACCTCGGTTTTTTCAGTTTTCAACTCTTAGTTTTTAGTTTTAGGCTCGCCCTGGTGAGATTGTTGTACTTGTGAACACATTTAGCGAGTGCGTGTCGACACATAAAGGATAATGTGTGCTGCCGTGCAAACGTACGAACGCAACTACCTCCTGCGTCGTATGCGAGGGTCCGGTCACCCGCCGCCCAACGTGATAGTTAGTTACTTTTACTGACCAAAGAAATTATTCATACAGTAAAGTGAAAGGTACAAAATTTGCCAGTGGTCCAAATAAAGAATCATACATTTACAAACATAAATAACAACACTTTCACCTAAGTATTGTTTAAGAATTAGGCGATGCAAAGTAACCAGCATTAGCAAGCACTTACTAGCAGTAATGCTATAACTAACATAGATACATAACTCAGCATAACGTCTAACACAATTTGACCAATATTAATGCAACAAGTAGTTCTAATTAAGTATTGTTTTCTTTTTAGGTCCTATAACTAATCAACACTTCACACACGTACCTACATAAGACATCAGTCGAATTCTTACAAACGCCAAATGTGTAAAATCAGGGACATTATGTCATCTGAATAAATATTATGGACACCAAGACTAGAATTCAATATTGTTTTATATGTGTGATACTTTGTTGCGTCTTGTGGCTTATTGGTAATTAAATTAATTATTCTGTCAAGAGGATTTATATGATTATCATACTGTTTGGCGCTATGGATAACTTATAACCAGGGGTATTAGCTTCTCTGCATCAACTAAATACAACATGAAATGGTTCACTTCTGTCGAGTAGAGTCAGCTTCCTCTCCAAGAAACGTTTCCATCGGACACAGACAGTATGGTAAACTGGCTTAATTCTCGATTCAACATGACAGAAGTTTGAGCTTGTGTTATTTGTCACGTCCAGGAGACATTTCATAAGTTTATTGTACTGACTGGTGAGTGACACACAGCTGTGTGTCAGCCACGACTCGCAGCTCTATCTCAGTTCAGCCAACACAGCCGCGTCAGACACAAGTCGTTTATAACAAGGATGCATAATAAGGTTCGAGGCACGAATTATAGAAAATTTGTTGACGACTGCCTGACACTTTGCCTCGTGTAGTGACACCACGTCCTTCATACAACCGCTGTCGGTAAACCAGGCCCTTAAAAACTTGTATCTGTCACAGTACTTAATAACGTGTCCCTCGATCTTTAATGGAACTTTATCACAACGAGTGATATTTCAAACAAAAAAAATAATTTAGTCCTCATTAGGAACAATTCCATAATCACTGCAATAATCGATGACAACTCTGAGTTTCCTGATGCACATATCCCGAGATGTTGTGTGCAGTGCGCCCAAGAAGCTGTTAGTTGCTATTTGTTCCTTCAGCATACGAATCATCTGGTTAATGTAAATCACAAACATTAGACAGCTGGAAGGTGAGCCTTGCCTTACTCCCACTGACGACTCCACCGTGGCACTCTTAAGCACGTTACGTGTGCAGCGATACATAACATATATTGCTTTTAACATCCTTCTTCCACATCCTATTGATCTTAAGCATTCTATCAGCCTGGACCTCGGTACTTTATCGTATGCTTTACGATAGTCTATAAATAATACATATAACTTCAATTTCTTGTATTTTACATAATGACACAATAATCTCAGTGTAAATATCTGCTCTAGGCATCCTCTTCCCTCCATTGCTCCTGCTTGACAATTGTCCACATCCATCCACATTTTCAATCTATTGATAATAAGTGTGTCATAGAGTTTAGCTAGGGTGTCCATTATACTAACACCTCTGTAGTTATCACAAAGCATGCGATCACCACACTTAAATAATACACTTAACTTACTATAGCACCAGGCTAGTGGGAAACACAAACTATCAAAAATTACATTGAACATTGTAAGAAAAAACATCAACCAGTTCATAGGTAAGTTCATTAATAGGGCAGGACTTATTCCAACAAAACTTTTCTTTTTATTCATCCCTCTCACAGCTGTTTCCACCTCTCTAAACGTGAAAGGATCATCCACAATGGGAATACTTGGTGCCTGCTCAAAGTTTACCTCTCCAACTTCCTCCATCACTGGATTCAATAATTCCTCAAAATGAATCTTAAACTGACTCTCAGTAGGCTGGGTACTGCCTTCTTTACTTCTAATTTCACCTTTCCAGTTAATTGCTTTCCAAATTTTATCACAGTCATTTTCCTCCATGACTCTTTTAGGTCTACACTTCCCTCACGCGTGACATTCGACTTTTTACACTCCTTTGCTATTCCTTTAACTTCCCTGCAGCTTTCCTTAACCACGTCCTTCACACTTTCCTCATTCACCACGCCCAGGGTTGGCGGCTCACACAGCGCCATCCTCGTCACGAACGCTTCTATATCCACTTTGTCATGGTGCAGGCCTGTCGCGATATTAGTGGTGCAGCTAGGGACTGTGTGTGAGCGTCCGACCCAAGTTACTGGCGCGCTCAAGTAGCCGTGATGGCGTTACTCATTTAAAAACGTCAGTGTTAATTGTTAGAGTGAGTGGCGCATGATCTGAGCACGACATAACTTGGCGTGTTCATAAGTCTTTGAGGACATTCAAACTGCTATACTTAACTAAACACAGGTCGATAAACACAGGTTGATTTCCGATGTCCAGCGATCATTACGCCTAAAAGATAAATTCCCTCCTCGCTGCTTTCCGTCATATTTCAAATGGTTAGCAACTACCATTTCTTTCTCTTCACACATGTTGGGTATTGCCCGGCCCATGGAATTACTTAAAAGATCTTTCACACCATTATATTCACATCTCTTTCCGTTTATATTTGTACTTGGTAGGCAACCCACACGTGCGTTCAAGTCAGCGACCACTATGGCACCGTCACAGTCGGTCACCTGCCCCTCCCACAGCAGCGTCGGGTCGTGGTAGGGCGAGTCGACCGGTGGGATATACATGGCGCCAAGCCTCATCCCAGGGCAGCAGGACAGCTCGACCCATGTTTGTCCTTCTGCTGCAATGTTGGCACATGTGATATATGGCACCAACGCACACTTCACCAACATCATAATTCCTCCTCTCCGACTATTTTGTTTACTTTTATTCATATATAAATCAAAACCAAGCAAGCTACTAATTAACGTTACTTAATTTCAGTGATCCATATCATGTCAAATTCTAAAGCAACATTTATCACTTCAGGGCTTTGGAGCTTATTTTTCACACCACAGATATTACAAGCACATTTTTTCAATTGTCCATTCCAATTCTTTCCATGCCAAAATTTGTGAAACACCTATCAGTCACAACACAACACGCAGCAATACTCGCCGCCGCCAGTCATACGTAATTTCCACTCCCTGGTTGTCTGGTTTCTGCTTCTCCTCATCTTCTCGGGTCCTCAGTCTTGTCACTTCTCTCCTCGCCGCCGGATGAACGTCCTTCTTCACGTAAATCCGTTCAAAGTCTCTTCCTGTATCCTTCAAGTTCTTCGCCACTCGCAAGATGTCGCTCCGTTGATCTTGACTCTCCAGCGTCACGTGAATAGGGCGACTCCTCCGTGCTGGGACGGAGCACCCACCTCTCCATACTGTGGACACCCACACCCACCACCTCGACCACCCGGCCAGCTGTCACCAAGACCAACCGCCCCATGCCTGACTCAGCCATGAGGGAGTTTGGGCAGTGGGTGACACAACACCCGTGGACCGAGGTGCTGGATGTCGAGGACATCCACTCAAAATGGCACAATTACGTCGCCACCACCACAGAAGCCTTCCACCGCTACTTCCCAGCCAAGAGCGTCACAGTGCACACATCTGATGTCCCCTGCATGACGCCCCGCATTAAAAGACTCATGCATCAGCGGACGTGGTCGTTCCACTCCTGCCCGGACCTATACAGGAAGCTAAGAAACAGAGTGATCAGGGAGATTAAGGCTGCCAAGGCAAGCTATTACCCGGACAAGATACACCACTTCAAGCAGGCCAACAACAGACAGTGGTTCGCTAGCAGCAAAGCTTTGTGTGGCCTACAAAAGCACACTTCATCTCTTCCTTGCACCTCACACCTTCCTGCTAATCTCGCGGCTCAGGAGATGAACGACCACTTTGCCGCTATCTGTCACACCTGCCCTCCCCTCCACACCACTCCGCTTCCTGCCCATCTTCCCGCCCCCTCCCCTCCCCCCACTGTCCTGGCGATAGATGTTTTTAAGAGGATACTTAAAGATACCAAGATACCAAGATACCAAGGATACTTGAAGATACCAAGATCCACCACACCCACTGACCTTCCCATATGGGAAGAGCCAGCAACACCGCTATGCCCCATAATAAACGCCTCTCTTTCCCAACACTCTTGCCCCGCGGACTGGAAGACGTCTTACGTCTCTCCCATCCGCAAAGCTTCCAGTGCACAGTCCCTCGGTGACCTCAGGCCAGTCTCTATCACCCCCATCCCTAGCTTTATTTGTGAAGATTTTGTGTATGACTGGGCCTACACCAAAACTTGTTATACCGTGGATATCAGACAGTTTGGAAATATTAAAGCCACCCCCACCTCCCATTACCTGACCAGCTTCCTTGACTTCATCCACAGCCACCTGGACAAGCGAAACACCTCTCTACCTGTTGCTTTTGTGGACTTCAAAAAAGCCTTTGATCTTGTTGATCACTTTGTTGTCTTCAGCAAGGCAATAAGTCTGGGTCTCCCTTCCAGCCTGGTAGCGTGGCTAGCCAACACCCTCTCAGGGAAGCGTCAGGCCGTTCGCTATCAAGGCTCTGTCTCTAATATCCAACAGCTGACATGTGGGGTCCCCCAGGGAACCAGGGTGAGCCCACTATGCTTCCTCCTCCTCACTAACGACGCCCTCACTGACACCCCCATGGCTGGAAGTGAGTGTACGACTGCACCGTGGACGTCCCAGTCTCCACCAGGAACCCGGACTACTTGCCACTCCAAGTCATTTTGGTGCGACTGCAGACATGGACGGAGGAGAGCAGGATGACCATCAACCACAGCGAAACTGTGGTGATGCATTTCTGTACCTCCTCTGTACCAGTGCCCTCTCCCCAGCTCACAGTGGGCTCTCACCCCCTCCAGGTGGTCCGATGTGCCTCTGGATGTGCTTCTCGGAGTCACGGTGGACGACCAGCTGACCTGGAAGCAGCATGTCGCCAGCACCGTAAGATCCGCTACCTACAAGCTGTACATGATGCGCAGACTCAGGTCGCTGGGGACACTGACAGACGAGTTAAGGGGAGTGTGCCTCACCTTCATCCTCCCCAAACTCATGTACGCCTCCCCAGCGTGGTCCTCCTCCCTCACACACACTCAACAGCTCCAGCTGGAGAGAGTGCAGAAGAGGGCGTGCAGGGTCATCTTTGTCCCTGCCTACACCACCTGTGATGAAGCCCTGACCACCCTGAGTCTGTTCAGACGTCCAGACTATCCACCAGGCACCGAGAGGCTCTGGAGAAGTTTGGAAGGGGACTTCTGCATCATCCACGCCTCAGACACCTGCTGCTGCCTGACGCACCTCGCCTGGTCCGTGCCACCAGACACCACAACAAGATAACACCCCTAAAGGCGCCGCGCACGGACCGGTACAGACTCAGCGCGATTCCCACCATGGTGCGAGCCATCAATCAACAATATTCCTCTTCTATATTAAGCTTAGCTTCAGGATTAATGTTAAGTATTTCCCCATCCCCTCTGTACATTTTCAGTTTGTAAACTGCCTTATTAATAAACCATTTATTATTATTATTATTATTTTTATCATAATTATTATTTTTATTATTATTATTATTTTTATTATTATTATTGTGTTTAGTGTTTGTGATATATAGTCTTGCCTCGTTAGTGCCTCATTTTCTACTTTCTGAGTGTGTGCAATAGAAAACACAGTGAAAACAATTACCAGGAAAGAAAAGAGTAAAAAGTGTACTCACCTCAAGAGTGCAGGTGTGTAGACTCTGGGAGACGGGAGGAAGCAAGGCGTGAGGCGGGAGGTGCCTGTGGGGAGAGACACACTGTGCTTCATGCTCTTACATTTATACTCCACAAGCACAAGTCTGTACCTGTGTACATCTATCTATCTGTATCTGTCTGTATAAACAGAGAGAGAGAGAGAGAGAGAGAGAGAGAGAGAGAGTCACCCAAAAATATACTCACTGTTTGACTAGCTATAATTCACTGATTTTTTTTTTCAGAAACAGTTGGGTAAAATAATAATGACAGAAGTAAGAGTAAGCTGTGAAGGAAGAACATCTGTCATAAAGTGTTACTGGAGGCACGAAAATGTCAAAGAAGTGCAAAGACAATTCAGAAGACACTTTGACAGGGATCCACCAAGGTGACACAGCTAAGTTTGTACCAGATGGAACTGTTCATGACCTTTAATAGCATGCCTATGTAGTAGTAGTAGTAGTACAAGTAGTAGTAGTAGTAGTTGTAGTAGTAGTAGTAGTAGTAGTAGTAGTAGTAGTAGTAGTAGTAATTGTAGTGGTAGAGGTAGTATTTACGATTTCTCACTACTACTACTACTACTACTACTACTACTACTACTACTACTACTACTACTACTACTACTACTACTACTACTACTACTAGTATGTGAATATTAATAATAATGCCTTAAGAATTGTTGCAAAAAACAGCTGCAGTAGTAGTAGTATTTATATTAGTAATGGTAGTAGTAGTAATAGTAGTAGTAGTAGTTCTTGCTGTTATATTGTTACTATGATTATTATCAGTAATATGACACACACACACACACACACACACACACACACACACACACACACACACACACACACACACACACACAGTAGAAGTAGTAGTAGTAGTAGTAGAAGTAGTAGTAGTAGTAGCAGTAATAGCAGTAGTAAGTGTAGAAGCAAAAGTAATTTTAATCATTTAATCTAATTTAATTATTTGATTATTTTTACTTACTTATTTATTTATTTATTTTATTTATATTATTTTTTTTTTGGTGGATATGAGTGTGTTCGTTGGTTGAACAAGTCCCTGTATATCAAGTAGACCTTTGTGTGTCGCTCAAGTACCGAACGGCCTGGAAACACTGAGCCAAAGGGACGCCGCTCAGTCTGCAGCCAGTGTGGCGGCGTATCTTGTGTGGTGCGCGTGTGTATCGCATTGTGTTCTTCCTCAAAGACTTAGTGGTGGTCAAGATAACCAGGATTGGCCAAGCCCTCCCTGAAGTGTGCTACCAGTAGTGTACCAGGTGTGTTGAGTAGCCGCCAGGTGTACAGCCACACGTGTGTTGTGTACATGTGCATGTTGTGTACAGAAAGACCTCCTGCTGGTGTTTTGTTAGTCCCATCATGCCGCTGGCTCGGGAAACTAAGCTTGACACCTTCTCAGACAGACGCCATCTTGTTGTGTCTGTCCGAGACGCCTCGTTAACCCCCACCTCTCTCCCCACCACCCGCCAGCCACTCCTTCCCACTTCCTCCAGCAGCAGCTTCTGGCCGCCCAATAGCCAGCAGCCCCTTCACGGCCACTACCTGCCAGCACGCCTTCCTGTCCTTATCTCCTCCCACTTCCTCCCCCCCTACCCTCAACCCACTTCTTCCTAAGCCCATTTCGCCACCCACTCCTGCCAAGTCCCTACCAGCAACCCACTCCTTCCAGCGCCAAGCCTGCCAGCCGCTCCTTCCTGCCCCCCACCCACCATCCACTCCTTCTGGCCCCCACCGCCTCACGCTCCTTTCCCCTTTCCACCACCCACACACGAGGTGCTCTCCTCGCTCCCTCCCCCCACTCATGACGTCACGGACGGCGGTGACAGTGACTCGCTGGTGTGAACCGCACCTCAACTCGTTCTACCTAAATACTGCTGCTACTACTGCTACTGCTGCTAATTCTGCAGCTATTACTACTACTGCTACTTCTACTACTACTATTACTACTACTACAATTACTAGTGCTACTACAATTCTATTACTACTATTACTACTACTGCTGCTACTACTATTACTACTACTGCTGCTAATACTGTTACTACTACTGCTGCTGCTACTACTACTACTACTACTACTACTACTACTACTACTACTACTACTTTTACTACTACATACTACTTCTACTACTATTACAATTGCTACTGCTACTATGCTTACTTCTGTTACTATTACTACTAATACTAATACTCGTACTACTTCTACTACTGCTACTAATACTAATATTAGCTCTACTACTACTACTACTACTACTACTACTACTACTACTACTACTACTACTACTACTACTACTACTCTACTAGTATTAAGACGACTATTAATATTATGACTACTTTTAGTACTATCATGAATACTACAACTATTACTACTATTACTATAATTACTTTTACAATTAGTTACTACTGTTTCTATTACTACTACTACTACTACTACTACTACTACTACTACTACTACAACTACTACTACTTCCTTGCAACCTTCTCTGTCTTCTACTATGCTTACTTCTGTTAACTGTTACTACCTGCCGAAACGATAATTACTCCCGGTGAGGTGTGCAGCACTGTTCAGGGGGTGCTGTGAACTTATCATTAAACCCAGCTGTGACCTCACTGAACGTTTCCCTTTGTGTCTCACAACACAAGGGGGCAGTCACAGCCTGCCCTCTAAAGACAACTCTCTTCCTCCACACAAAACTACAAGCACCTAATAACACACACACCCTTCACTCTAAAATTTTAAAATCATCATGGCGACTCCTACACCAGCCTCGGAGTCCCCATCTGGGGAGGGGACCATAAATGTCCCCAGGTCCGACTGCCTTTCTGTCAACGACCCTAAGTGTCTTGACACCCCCCTCAACTTTTTCCTCATTAACTTGTGCAACATTCGCGGTCTAAGATCTAATTTTCAATCTGTAGAACACCTTCTAAACCTCATCTTCTTTTCTTCACTGAAACTCAGGTGTCTGAGGCAGCCGACATTAGCCCCTTTTCTGTTCCCTCCTACTTTCTCTATCCTCATTTTCGATCCAAAGCTGGATGCTGCGTTTATGTGCGCAATGACTTAACTTGCTCTCGTGCCCACTCTCTTGAATCTTCCGAGTTTTCCACCATCTGGCTACGACTACAGAGTCACTCTCATACTAAATTTATCTGTGTTGTATACCTCTCACCTAACTCCTTTGACTATAAGAAATTCTTTGACTACTTAACTTCCAAAGTGGAGAACATTCTGACCCTCTTCCCTTTTGCAGAGATCTCCATTCTTGGAGACTTCAATGTTCACCACCAGCTTTGGCTTTCCTCTCCCTTCACAGACCATCCTGGTGAACTAGCCCACAACTTTGCTATCCTCCATGACCTAGAGCAATTGGTGCAACACCCTACTCGCATTCCTGACCGTCTTGGAGATACGCCACACATTCTTGACCTTTTCCTGACCTCTAATCCTTCTGCTTATGCTGTCACCCTTTCTTCTCCGTTGGGCTCTTCCGATCACAATCTCATATCTTTATCTTGTCCTATCACTCCAATCCCTCCTCAGGATCCCCCTAAGCGAAGGTGCCTCTGGCGTTTTGCCTCTGCCAGTTGGGGGGACCTGAGGAGGTATTTTGCTGATTTTCCTTGGAATGACTACTGCTTCCGTGTCAGAGACCCGTCTTTGTGTGCTGAGCGCATAACAGAGGTGATAGTGTCTGGCATGGAGGCGTACATTCCTCACTCTTTTTCTCGTCCTAAACCTTCTAAACCTTGGTTTAACACAGCTTGTTCTCGTGCTATACATGATAGAGAGGTGGCCCACAAAAGGTACTTAAGCCTTCCATCACCAGAATCTCATGCACTTTATATTTCTGCCCGGAACCATGCCAAGTCTGTTCTCCAACTAGCCAAAAAAACCTTAGACGATTCTGGGCTTGTTCCTCCCTCTCCTCCACCCTCTGACTACTTCATGCCACGTATTAAAATTCTTCGCAATGATGTTTTCCATGCCCTCGCTGGCCTAAATCTTCGGAAGGCTTATGGACCTGATAGGGTCCCTCCTATTGTTTTCCAAAACTGTGCCTCCTTGCTTGCACCTTGCCTAGTCAAACTCTTTCAGCTCTGTCTGTCAACATCTGCCTTTCCTTCTTGCTGGAAGTTTGCCTGCATTCAACCTGTTCCTAAAAAGGGTGACCGTTCTAATCCCTCAAACTACTGTCCTATTGCTTTAATTTCCTGCCTATCTAAAGTTTTTGAATCTATCCTCAACAGGAAGATTCTTAAACATCTATCACTTCACAACCTTGTATCTGATCGCCAGTATGGGTTCCGTCAAGGCCGCTCTACTGGTGATCTTCCGACTTTCCTTACTGAGTCTTGGTCATCCTCTTTTAGAGATTTTTGTGAAACTTTTGCTGTTGCCTTGGACATATCAAAAGCTTTTGATAGAGTCTGGCACAAAGCTTTTAGTTCCAAACTACCCTCCTACGGTTTCTATCCTTCTCTCTGTAACTTCATGTCAAGTTTCCTTTCTAACCGTTCTATTACTGCTGTGGTAGATGGTCACTGTTCTTCTACTAAATCTATTAACAGTGGTGTTCTTCAGGGTTCTGTCCTGTCACCTCTCTTCTTATTATTCATGAATGATCTTCTAAACCAAACTTCTTGTCCTATCCACTCCTACACTGATGATACCACCCTGCACTTTTCCAAGTTTTATCATAGACGTCCAACCCTTCATGAGGTAAACATATCACACAGGAAAGCCACAGAATGCTTGACTTCTGATCTTTCTAAAATTTCTGATTGGGGCAGGGCAAACATGGTATCGTTCAATGCCTCAAAAACTTAATTCCTCCATCTATCAACTCGACACAACCTTCCAGACAACTGACCCCTCTTCTTCAATGACACTCAACTGTCCCATTCTTATACACTGAACATCCTCGGTCTGTCCTTTACTTATAATCTGAACTGGAAACTTCACATCTCATCTCTAGCTAAAACAGCTTCTATGAAGTTAGGTGTTCTGAGACGTCTCCGCATGTTTTTCTCACCTCCCCAGCTGCTAACTCTGTACAAGGGCCTTATCCGTCCATGTATGGAGTATGCTTCACATGTCTGGGGGGGTTCCACTCATACTGCTCTTCTAGACAGGGTGGAATCAAAAGCTCTTCGTCTCATCAACTCCTCTCCTCTCAGTGACTGTCTTCAGCCTCTCTCTCACCGCCGCAATAATGCATATCTAGCTGTCTTCTACTGCTATTTTCATGCTAACTGCTCTTCTGATGTTGCTAACTGCATGCCTCCCCTCCTTCCACGGCCTCGCTACAAAAGACTTTCTTTTTTCTTTCACCCCTATTCTGTCCACCTCTCTAACGCAAGAGTTAACCAGTATTCTCAATCATTCATCCCTTTCTCTGGTAAACTCTGCCAGCTTCTATATTTCCACTTTCCTATGACTTGAATTTCTTCAAGAGGGAGGTTTCAAGACACTTATTTATCAATTTTTGACCACTACTTTGACCTTTTGATGGGACTGCCATTTCAGTGGGCATTTTTTTTTATTAGATTTTTGTTGCCCTTGGCCAGTGTCACTCCTACATAAAAAAAAAAAAAAAACTACTACTTCTAATAGTCGTTCTACTTCTATTACTGCTACTGATACTAATATTAGTTCTACTACTACTACTATTACTACTACTGCTATTACTACTACTACTACTACTACTACTACTACTACTTCTACTAATAATACTACTACTACGACTACTACTACTACTGCTACTACTCTACTACTACTACTACTACTACTATTATTACGATTACTGTTATTACTACTACTTCTACTAGTATTACTACGAATATTATTATTACGACTACTTTTTGTATTATTATGAATACTACTACTATTACTACTACTACTATAATTATTATTACGACTACTGTTACTACTGCTTCTATTACTACTAGTACTATTACTACTACTATTACTACTACTTCTACTACTACTACTACTACTACTACTACTAATACTACTACTTCCTTGCAACCCTCAGTGTCTGCTTTACCATCTTTCCTTGATTCATATTTTTTATTATTTTTTTGTTATCAGTGTGTGTGTGTGTGTGTGTGTGTGTGTGTGTGTGTAGGATAACAGATAGAAATACTATTCATGGACACTGTAATTTATTCACGGAAATAACAAACAAAAAATTGTACAGTGCTCTCTCTCTCTCTCTCTCTCTCTCTCTCTCTCTCTCTCTCTCTCTCTCTCTCTCTCTCTCTCTCTCTCTCTCTCTCTCTCTCTCTCTCTCTATGCCTCTTGTCAGTCAGTCAGCTGTTTTCAAGGTCGCTGGGCCTCGCTCCCCTCCTGCCTGGCTTGTATGATGCCATGTAGTATTTTACAGGAGTACTTTTAATCACCGCAGTAATGTTGTCGTGCAATGCTTGTCAGTAAATTATGTGTATTTTATTGCCACTTCTCTTGTTATAACACACACACACACACACACACACACACACACACATGGGAAAGGAAAGAACGTGTGACCTTAGGCGCTCTAGAGCAGCCTCGGCCAGCATGTTGGCCTTCCTGCCTTCCCCGCCCCCTATTGATAGTGACCTCGGTTTTTTTCAGTTTTCAACTCTTAGTTTTTAGTTTTAGGCTCGCCCTGGTGAGATTGTTGTACTTGTGAACACATTTAGCGAGTGCGTGTCGACACATAAAGGATAATGTGTGCTGCCGTGCAAACGTACGAACGCAACTACCTCCTGCGTCGTATGCGAGGGTCCGGTCACCCGCCGCCCAACGTGATAGTTAGTTACTTTTACTGACCAAAGAAATTATTCATACAGTAAAGTGAAAGGTACAAAATTTGCCAGTGGTCCAAATAAAGAATCATACATTTACAAACATAAATAACAACACTTTCACCTAAGTATTGTTTAAGAATTAGGCGATGCAAAGTAACCAGCATTAGCAAGCACTTACTAGCAGTAATGCTATAACTAACATAGATACATAACTCAGCATAACGTCTAACACAATTTGACCAATATTAATGCAACAAGTAGTTCTAATTAAGTATTGTTTTCTTTTTAGGTCCTATAACTAATCAACACTTCACACACGTACCTACATAAGACATCAGTCGAATTCTTACAAACGCCAAATGTGTAAAATCAGGGACATTATGTCATCTGAATAAATATTATGGACACCAAGACTAGAATTCAATATTGTTTTATATGTGTGATACTTTGTTGCGTCTTGTGGCTTATTGGTAATTAAATTAATTATTCTGTCAAGAGGATTTATATGATTATCATACTGTTTGGCGCTATGGATAACTTATAACCAGGGGTGTTAGCTTCTCTGCATCAACTAAATACAACATGAAATGGTTCACTTCTGTCGAGTAGAGTCAGCTTCCTCTCCAAGAAACGTTTCCATCGGACACAGACAGTATGGTAAACTGGCTTAATTCTCGATTCAACATGACATAAGTTTGAGCTTGTGTTATTTGTCACGTCCAGGAGACATTTCATAAGTTTATTGTACTGACTGGTGAGTGACACACAGCTGTGTGTCAGCCACGACTCGCAGCTCTATCTCAGTTCAGCCAACACAGCCGCGTCAGACACAAGTCGTTTATAACAAGGATGCATAATAAGGTTCGAGGCACGAATTATAGAAAATTTGTTGACGACTGCCTGACACTTTGCCTCGTGTAGTGACACCACGTCCTTCATACAACCGCTGTCGGTAAACCAGGCCCTTAAAAACTTGTATCTGTCACAGTACTTAATAACGTGTCCCTCGATCTTTAATGGAACTTTATCACAACGAGTGATATTTCAAACAAAAAAAATAATTTAGTCCTCATTAGGAACAATTCCATAATCACTGCAATAATCGATGACAACTCTGAGTTTCCTGATGCACATATCCCGAGATGTTGTGTGCAGTGCGCCCAAGAAGCTGTTAGTTGCTATTTGTTCCTTCAGCATACGAATCATCTGGTTAATGTAAATCACAAACATTAGACAGCTGGAAGGTGAGCCTTGCCTTACTCCCACTGACGACTCCACCGTGGCACTCTTAAGCACGTTACGTGTGCAGCGATACATAACATATATTGCTTTTAACATCCTTCTTCCACATCCTATTGATCTTAAGCATTCTATCAGCCTGGACCTCGGTACTTTATCGTATGCTTTACGATAGTCTATAAATAATACATATAACTTCAATTTCTTGTATTTTACATAATGACACAATAATCTCAGTGTAAATATCTGCTCTAGGCATCCTCTTCCCTCCATTGCTCCTGCTTGACAATTGTCCACATCCATCCACATTTTCAATCTATTGATAATAAGTGTGTCATAGAGTTTAGCTAGGGTGTCCATTATACTAACACCTCTGTAGTTATCACAAAGCATGCGATCACCACACTTAAATAATACACTTAACTTACTATAGCACCAGGCTAGTGGGAAACACAAACTATCAAAAATTACATTGAACATTGTAAGAAAAAACATCAACCAGTTCATAGGTAAGTTCATTAATAGGGCAGGACTTATTCCAACAAAACTTTTCTTTTTATTCATCCCTCTCACAGCTGTTTCCACCTCTCTAAACGTGAAAGGATCATCCACAATGGGAATACTTGGTGCCTGCTCAAAGTTTACCTCTCCAACTTCCTCCATCACTGGATTCAATAATTCCTCAAAATGAATCTTAAACTGACTCTCAGTAGGCTGGGTACTGCCTTCTTTACTTCTAATTTCACCTTTCCAGTTAATTGCTTTCCAAATTTTATCACAGTCATTTTCCTCCATGACTCTTTTAGGTCTACACTTCCCTCACGCGTGACATTCGACTTTTTACACTCCTTTGCTATTCCTTTAACTTCCCTGCAGCTTTCCTTAACCACGTCCTTCACACTTTCCTCATTCACCACGCCCAGGGTTGGCGGCTCACACAGCGCCATCCTCGTCACGAACGCTTCTATATCCACTTTGTCATGGTGCAGGCCTGTCGCGATATTAGTGGTGCAGCTAGGGACTGTGTCAGCGTCCGACCCAAGTTACTGGCGCGCTCAAGTAGCCGTGATGGCGTTACTCATTTAAAAACGTCAGTGTTAATTGTTAGAGTGAGTGGCGCATGATCTGAGCACGACATAACTTGGCGTGTTCATAAGTCTTTGAGGACATTCAAACTGCTATACTTAACTAAACACAGGTCGATAAACACAGGTTGATTTCCGATGTCCAGCGATCATTACGCCTAAAAGATAAATTCCCTCCTCGCTGCTTTCCGTCATATTTCAAATGGTTAGCAACTACCATTTCTTTCTCTTCACACATGTTGGGTATTGCCCGGCCCATGCAATTACTTAAAAGATCTTTCACACCATTATATTCACATCTCTTTCCGTTTATATTTCTACTTGGTAGGCAACCCACACGTGCGTTCAAGTCAGCGACCACTATGGCACCGTCACAGTCGGTCACCTGCCCCTCCCACAGCAGCGCCGGGTCGTGGTAGGGCGAGTCGACCGGTGGGATATACATGGCGCCAAGCCTCATCCCAGGGCAGCAGGACAGCTCGACCCATGTTTGTCCTTCTGCTGCAATGTTGGCACATGTGATATATGGCACCAACGCACACTTCACCAACATCATAATTCCTCCTCTCCGACTATTTTGTTTACTTTTATTCATATATAAATAAAAAACCAAGCAAGCTACTAATTAACGTTACTTAATTTCAGTGATCCATATCATGTCAAATTCTAAAGCAACATTTATCACTTCAGGGCTTTGGAGCTTATTTTTCACACCACAGATATTACAAGCACATATTTTTAATTGTCCATTCCAATTCTTTCCATGCCAAAATTTGTGAAACACCTATCATTCACAACACAACACGCAGCAATACTCGCCGCCGCCAGTCATACGTAATTTCCACTCCCTGGTTGTCTGGTTTCTGCTTCTCCTCATCTTCTCGGGTCCTCAGTCTTGTCACTTCTCTCCTCGCCGCCGGATGAACGTCCTTCTTCACGCAAATCCGTTCAAAGTCTCTTCCTGTATCCTTAAGGTTCTTCGCCACTCGCAAGATGTCGCTCCGTTGATCTTGACTCTCCAGCGTCACGTGAATAGGGCGACTCCTCCGTGCGTCAGGCTGTCCAAGTCGTATTGTTGCCCATACATCGGTGCGTATCGGTCCGGCGTAACCCGCGGCTTCCAGCACTGTCTTGATTTTGTCTCCATCTGTCGTTCCCAGGCCGTCGTCATCCTCCGAGACCCCAGTTATAACCAAGTGCCGCACCCTTTCTTTGGCGCCAAGGGATTCTAGGAACCGGTTTTGCTGGTGGATAATCATGTAGGCTTCATCGAGTGTTGTATTCAGTGATTCTATTTCTTCCTTCATCTCCTTCACAGCTGCCAAATCTTCTGGAATATTTCTTATTTCTTCGAGTAATTGAGAGCTCGGTGGCTGCTCTTCATGAGGCTGATGTGCAACAGTTGTTCTCAGTGCACATTTTAGCTGCGCCGCTGTCAGTTTATTGATCTCCGTAGCAGACAATGCCTTCACTGTGTTTACATTGTCATAACTAGCCATCTTGGACAAACAAACAAGTATCCTGTTAAGTCTTTGCACCCCGTTTTCTTCAGTGGTTTGGCGTCGCCGTTACCATGGCAACGGTTTTCACAGCGGTGCAGAAGGGGTTGGGCCGGTGTTGATTGGCCACATTATATTCTAGCTTCTAACTACCGGCTAGCTTTCTTCAGTGGGCTACAAGTAACTGACTCTTGGCTGCACTCTACCCTCGTGCAGCTCCTTAGGCAATATATTGCCTGATCTAAGCCTGTATGGCAGCAGATTCTTGGCAAAACTTGGAGCTCTACCCAGGTCTGTTTGTTGATGTTTGCAGCGCCATCTACACAGTGCCTTAAGACTTTGAAACTATTTCGGAACCACACGATGCAGGACTACCAGCTCTGCCATCACCTCAGGACAGGACGCAGGAAGGGGGGGAAGGGCGTAGTGGCCGTTTTCTCCCAATCTACCCTCAGCCCCTCACACCTGCCTGTCAACATTCCTGCCGGAGTAGAGGCCCTGTGGGTGAGAGTTACGCCCCCCTGCCATCTCAGCAACACGGCCTCCATCATCGTGTGCGTCGTGTACCACCCCCCACGAGCCACCACAGCACAGTTACTCACCACTCACATCAGTGACACTGCTGAGGCCCTAAGTGTGAGGTATCCTGTTGCCAAGCTGGTCATCTGTGGGGACTTTAACGGATTGTATATCAGCGATATCCTACACCAGCTACACCTCACCCAGGTCGTGGACTTCCCTACCACCCAGCAAGCCACCCTCGACCTTATACTGACAGACCTATGCCAGCAGTACTCGCCCTTCAAGCCGCTGCCTCCCATGGGACGGAGCACCCACCTCTCCATACTGTGGACACCCACACCCACCACCTCGACCACCCGGCCAACTGTCACCAGGACCCACCGCCCCATGCCTAAGTCAGCCTTGAGGGAGTTTGGGCAGTGGGTGACACAACACCCGTGGACCGAGGTGCTGGATGTGGAGGACGTCCACTCAAAATGGCACAATTACGTCGCCACCACCACAGAAGCCTTCCACCGCTACTTCCCAGCCAAGAGCGTCACAGTGCACACATCTGATGCCCCCTGCATGACGCCCCGCATTAAAAGACTCATGCATCAGCGGACGTGGTCGTTCCACTCCTGCCAGGTCCTATACAGGAAGCTAAGAAACAGAGTGATCAGGGCGATTAAGGCTGCCAAGGCAAGCTATTACCCGGACAAGATACACCACTTCAAGCAGGCCAACAACAGACAGTGGTTCGCTAGCAGCAAAGCTTTGTGTGGCCTACAAAAGCACACTTCATCTCTTCCTTGCACCTCACACCTTCCTGCTAATCTCGCGGCTCAGGAGATGAACGACCACTTTGCCGCTATCTGTCACACCTGCCCTCCCCTCCAGACCACTCCGCTTCATGCCCATCTTCCCGCCCCCTCCTCTCCCCCCACTGTCCTGGCGATAGATGTTTTTAAGAGGATACTTAAAGATACCAAGATACCAAGATACCAAGGATACTTAAAGATACCAAGATCCACCACACCCATTGACCTTCCCATATGGG
>NW_026973670.1:887500-917500 GCF_035594125.1 Scylla paramamosain
ACCTCTAATCCTTCTGCTTATGCTGTCACCCTTTCTTCTCCATTGGGCTCTTGCGATCACAATCTCATATCTTTATCTTGTCCTATCGCTCCAATCCCTCCTCAGGATCCCCCTAAGCGAAGGTGCCTCTGGCGTTTTGCCTCTGCTAGTTGGTGGGACCTGAGGAGGTATTTTGCTGATTTTCCTTGGAATGACTACTGCTTCCGTGTCAGAGACCCGTCTTTGTGTGCTGAGCGCATAACAAAGATGATAGTGTCTGGCATGGAGGCGTACATTCCTCACTCTTTTTCTCGTCCTAAACCATCTAAACCTTGGTTTAACACAGCTTGTTCTCGTGCTATACATGATAGAGAGGTGACCCACAAAAGGTACTTAAGCCTTCCATCACCAGAATCTCATGCACTTTATATTTCTGCCCGGAACCATGCCATGTCTGTTCTCCAACTAGCCAAAAACTCCTTCATTAACAGAAAATGTCAAAACCTTTCAAGATCTAACTCCCCTCGTGATTTCTGTTATCTAGCCAAAAGTATTTCCAATAACTTTGCTTCTTCTTTTTTCCCTCCTCTATTTCAACCAGATGGCACCACTGCTATCACATAATTTTCTAAAGCTGAACTCTTCGCTCAAACCTTTGCTAAAAAACTCGATTCTGGGCTTGTTCCTCCCTCTCCTTCACCCTCTGACTACTTCATGCCACGTATTAAAATTCTTCGCAATAATGTTTTCCATGCCCTCGCTGGCCTAAACCCTCGGAAGGCTTATAGACCTCATGGGGTTCCTCCTATTGTTCTCCGAAACTGTGCCTCCTTGCTTGCACCTTGCCTAGTCAAACTCTTTCAGCTCTGTCTGTCAACATCTACCTTTCTTTCTTGCTGGAAGTTTACCTATATTCAACCTGTTCCTAAAAAGGGTGACCATTCTAGTCCCTCAAACTACCGTCCTATTGCTTTAATTTCCTGCCGATCTAAAGTTTTTGAATCTATCCTCAACAGGAAGATTCTTAAACATCTATCAATTCACATCCTTGTATCTGATCGCCAGTATGGATTCCGTCAAGGCCGCTCTAATAGTGATCTTCTTGCTTTCTTTACTGAGTCTTGGTCATCCTCCTTTAGAGATTTTGGTGAAACTTTTGCTGTTCCCTTGGACATATCAAAAGCTTTTAATAGAGTCTGGCACAAAGCTTTCATTTACAAACTACCCTCGTACGGCTTCTATCCTTCTCTCTGTAACTTCATTTCAAGTTTCCTTTTTGACCGTTCTATTACTGCTGTGGTAGACGGTCACTGTTCTTCTCCTAAATCTATTAACAGTGGTGTTCCCCAGGGTTCTATCCTGTCACCTCCCTTCTTATTATTCATTAATGATCTTCTAATCCAAACTTCTTGTCCTATCCACTCGTACGCTGATGATACCACCCTGCACTTTTCCACGTCTTATCATAGACGTCCAACCCTTCAGGAGGTAAACATATCACGCAGGGAAGCCACAGAATGCTTGACTTCTGATCTTTCTAAAATTTCTGATTGGGGCAGGGCAAACTTGGTATTGTTCAATGCCTCAAAAACTCAATTCCTCAATCTATCAACTCGACACAACCTTCCAGACAACTATCCCCTCTTCTTCAATGACACTCATCTGTCCCCTTCTTATACACTGAACATCCTCGGTCTGTCCTTTACTTATAATCTGAACTGGAAACTTCACATCTCATCTCTAGCCAAAACAGCTTCTATGAAGTTAGGTGTTCTGAGACGTCTCCGCATGTTTTTCTCACCTCCCCAGCTGCTAACTCTGTACAAAGGCCTTATCTGTCTATGTATGGAGTATGCTTCACATGTCTGGGAAGGTTCCACTCATGCTGCTCTTCTAGACAGAGTGGAATCAAAAGCTTTTCGTCTCATCAACTCCTCTCCTCTAACTGACTGTCTCCAGCTTCTCTCTCACCACCGCAATGTTGCATATCTAGCTGTCTTCTACGGCTATTTTCATGCTAACTGCTCTTCTGATGTTGCTAACTGCATGCCTCCCCTCCTTCCGCGGCCTCGCTGCAAAAGACTTTCTTCTTTCTTTCACCCCTATTCTGTCCACCTCTCTCACGCAAGAGTTAACCAGTATTCTCAATTATTCATCCCTTTCTCTGGTAAACTCTGGAACTCCCTGCCAGCTTCTATATTTCCACCTTCCTAAGACTTGAATTCCTTCAAGAGAGAGGTTTCAATACACTTATTCATCAATTTTTGACCACTGCTTTGACCTTTTGATGGGACTGGCATTTCAGTTGGCATTTTTTTTTATTATATTTTTGTTGCCCTTGGCCATTGTCACTCCTACATAAAAGAAAAAAAAACTACTACTACTAATAGACGTTCTACTTCTACTACTGCTACTACTACTACTACTACTACTACTACTACTACTACTACTACTACTACTACTACTTCTACTACTATTACTTTTACTACTAATACTACTACTACGACTGCTACTACTACTGCTACTCTACTACTACTACTACTTTTATTATTACGATTACTGTTACTACTACTACTTCTACTAGTATTACAACGAATATTATTATTACGACTACTTTTAGTATTATTATGAATACTACTACTATTACTACTACTACTACTATAATTATTATTACGACTACTGTTACTACTGCTTCTGTTACTACTACTACTATTACTACTACCACTACTACTACTACTACTACTACTACTACTACTACTACTAGTACTACTACTACTAGTACTACTACTACTACTGCTACTACTACTACTACTACTTCCTTGGAACCCTCAGTGTCTGCTTTACCATCTTTCCTTGATTCATATTTTTTTTATTATTTTTATTGTTATCAGTGTGTGTGTGTGTGTGTGTGTGTGTGTGTGTGTGTGTGCAGGATTACAGAGAAAAATACTATTCATGGACACCGTAATTTATTCACGGAAATAAACAAATTTTTTTTTTTTTTTTTTTATGTAGGAAGGATACTGGCCAAGGGCAACAAAAATCTAATAAAAAAAAAAAAAATGCCCACTGAAATGCCAGTCCCTTAAAAGGGTCAAATCAGTGGTCAAAAATTGGTGGATAAGTGTCTTGAAACCTCCCTCTTGAAGGAATTCAAGTCATAGGAAGGTGGAAATACAGAAGCAGGCAAGGAGTTCCAGAGTTTACCAGAGAAAGGGATGAATGATTGAGAATACTGGTTAACTCTTGCGTTAGAGAGGTGGACAGAATAGGAGTGAGAGAAAGAAGAAAGTCTTGTGCAGCGAGGCCGCAGAAGGAGGGGAGGCATGCAGTTAGCAACATCAGAAGAGCAGTTAGCATGAAAATAGCGGTAGAAAACAGCTAGAGATGCAACATTGCACCGGTGAGAGAGAGGCTGAAGATAGTCAGTTAGAGGAGAGGAGTTGATGAGACGAAAAGCTTTTGATTCCACCCTGTCTAGAACAGCAGTATGAGTGGAACCCCCTCAGACATGTGAAGCATACTCCATACATGGACGGATAAGGCCCTTGTACAGAGTTAGCAGCTGGGGGGGTGAGAAAAACTGGCGGAGACGTCTCAGAACACCTAACTTCATAGAAGCTGTTTTAGCTAGAGATGAGATGTGAAGTTTCCAGTTCAGATTATAAGTAAAGGACAGACCGAGGATGTTCAGTGTAGAAGAGGGGGACAGTTGAGTGTCATTGAAGAAGAGGGGATAGTTGTCTGGAAGATTGTGTCGAGTTGATAGATGGAGGAATTGAGTTTTTGAGGCATTGAACAATACCAAGTTTGCTCTGCCCCAATCAGAAATTTTAGAAAGATCAGAAGTCAGGCGTTCTGTGGCTTCCCTGCGTGATATCTTTACCTCCTGAAGGGTTGGACGTCTATGAAAAGACGTGGAAAAGTGCAGGGTGGTATCATCAGCATAGGAGTGGATAGGACAAGAAGTTTGGTTTAGAAGATCATTAATGAATAATAAGAAGAGAGTGGGTGACAGGACAGAACCCTGAGGAACACCACTGTTAATAGATTTAGGAGAAGAACAGTGACCGTCTACCACAGCAGCAATAGAACGGTCAGAAAGGAAACTTGAGATGAAGTTACAGAGAGAAGGATAGAAACCGTAGGAGGGTAGTTTGGAAATCAAAGCCTTGTGCCAGACTCTATCAAAGGCTTTTGATATGTCCAAGGCAACAGCAAAAGTTTCACCAAAGTCTCTAGAAGAGGATGACCAAGACTCAGTAAGGAAAGCCAGAAGATCACCAGTAGAGCGGCCTTGACGGAACCCATACTGGCGATCAGATAGAAGGTTGTGAAGTGATAGATGTTTAAGAATCTTCCTGTTTAGGATAGATTCAAAAACTTTAGATAAGCAGGAAATTAAAGCAATAGGACGGTAGTTTGAGGGATTAGAGCGGTCACCCTTTTTAGGAACAGGTTGAATGTAGGCAAACTTCCAGCAAGAAGGAAAGGTAGATGTTGACAGACAGAGCTGAAAGAGTTTGACTAGGCAAGGTGCAAGCACGGAGGCACAGTTTCGGAGAACAATAGGAGGGACCCCATAAGGTCCATAAGCCTTCCGAGGGTTTAGGCCAGCGAGGGCATGGAAAACATCATTACGAAGAATTTTAATACGAGGCATGAAGTAGTCAGAGGGTGGAGGAGAGGGAGGAACAAGCCCAGAATCGTCCAAGGTAGAGTTTTTAGCAAAGGTACAGTGCACTATTTTCTCTCTCTCTCTCTCTCTCTCTCTCTCTCTCTCTCTCTCTCTCTCTCTCTCTCTCTCTCTCTCTCTCTCTCTCTCTCTCTCTCTCTCTCTCTCTATGCCTCTTGTCAGTCACTCAGGTGTTTTCAAGATCGCTCGGCCTCGCTCCCCTTCTGCCTGGCTTGTATGATGCCATGTAGTATTTTACAGGAGTACTTTTAATCACGGCAGTAATGTTGTCGTGCAATGCTTGTCAGTAAATTATGTGTATTTTAATGCCACTTCTCTTGTTATAACACACACACACACACACACACACACACACATGGAAAAGGAAAGAACGTGTGACCTTAGGCGCTCTAGAGCAGCCTCGGCCAGCATGTTGGCCTTCCTGCCTTCCCCGCCCCCTATTGATAGTGACCTCTGTTTTTTCAGTTTTCAACTCTTAGTTTTTAGTTTTAGGCTCGCCCTGGTGAGATTGTTGTACTTGTGAACACATTTAGCGAGTGCGTGTCGACACATAAAGGATAATGTGTGCTGCCGTGCAAACGTACGAACGCAACTACCTCCTGCGTCGTATGCGAGGGTCCGGTCACCCGCCGCCCAACGTGATAGTTAGTTACTTTTACTGACCAAAGAAATTATTCATACAGTAAAGTGAAAGGTACAAAATTTGCCAGTGGTCCAAATAAAGAATCATACATTTACAAACATAAATAACAACACTTTCACCTAAGTATTGTTTAAGAATTAGGCGATGCAAAGTAACCAGCATTAGCAAGCACTTACTAGCAGTAATGCTATAACTAACATAGATACATAACTCAGCATAACGTCTAACACAATTTGACCAATATTAATGCAATAAGTAGTTCTAATTAAGTATTGTTTTCTTTTTAGGTCCTATAACTAATCAACACTTCACACACGTACCTACATAAGACATCAGTCGAATTCTTACAAACGCCAAATGTGTAAAATCAGGGACATTATGTCATCTGAATAAATATTATGGACACCAAGACTAGAATTCAATATTGTTTTATATGTGTGATACTTTGTTGCGTCTTGTGGCTTATTGGTAATTAAATTAATTATTCTGTCAAGAGGATTTATATGATTATCATACTGTATGGCGCTCTGGATAAACTTATAACCAGGGGTGTTAGCTTCTCTGCATCAACTAAATACAATATGAAATGGTTCACTTCTGTCGAGTAGATAGAGTCAGCTTCCTCTCCAAGAAACGTTTCCATCGGACACAGACAGTATGGTAAACTGGCTTAATTCTCGATTCAACACGACATAAGTTTGAGCTTGTGTTATTTGTCACGTCCAGGAGACATTTCATAAGTTTATTGTACTGACTGGTGAGTGACACACAGCTGTCTGTCAGCCACGTCTTGCAGCTGTATCTCAGTTCAGCCAACACAGCCGCGTCAAAAACAAGTCGCTTATAACACTGAGGCATATCAGGGTTCGAGGCACAAAATGTAGAAAATTTGTTAACGACTGACTGACACTTTGCCTCGTGTAGTGACACCACGTCCTTCATACAACCGCTGTCGGTAAACGAGGCCCCTAAATACTTGTATCTGTCACAGTACTTAATAACGTGTCCCTCGATTTTTAATGGAACTTTATCACATTGAGTGTTATTTCAAACAAAAAAAATAATTTAGTCCTCGTTAAGAACAATTCCATAATCATTGCAATAATCGATGACAACTCTGAGTTTCCTGATGCACATATCCCGAGATGTTGTGTGCAGTGCGCCCAAGTAGCTGTTAGTTGCTATTTGTTCCTTCAGCATACGAATCATCTGGTTAATGTAAATCACAAACATTAGACAGCTGGAAGGTGAGCCTTGCCTTACTCCCACTGACGACTCCACCGTGGCACTCTTAAGCACGTTACGTGTGCAGCGATACATAACATAAATTGCTTTTAACATCCTTCTTCCACATCCTATTGATCTTAAGCATTCTATCAGCCTGGACCTCGGTACTTTATCGTATGCTTTACGATAGTCTATAAATAATACATATAACTTCAATTTCTTGTATTTTACATAATCACACAATAATCTCAGTGTAAATATCTGCTCTAGGCATCCTCTTCCCTCCATTGCTCCTGCTTGACAATTGTCCACATCCATCCACATTTTCAATCTATTGATAATAAGTGTGTCATAGAGTTTAGCTAGGGTGTCCATTATACTAACACCTCTGTAGTTATCACAAAGCATGCGATCACCACACTTAAATAATACACTTAACTTACTATAGCACCAGGCTAGTGGGAAACACAAACTATCAAAAATTACATTGAACATTGTAAGAAAAAACATCAACCAGTTCATAGGTAAGTTCATTAATAGGGCAGGACTTATTCCAACAAAACTTTTCTTTTTATTCATCCCTCTCACAGCTGTTTCCACCTCTCTAAACGTGAAAGGATCATCCACAATGGGAATACTTGGTGCCTGCTCAAAGTTTACCTCTCCAACTTCCTCCATTACTGGATTCAACAATTCCTCAAAAAAAATCTTAAATTGACTCTCAGTAGGCTGGGTACTGCCTTCATTACTACTAATTTCATCTTTCCAGTTAATTGCTTTCCAAATTTTCCCACAGTCATATTCCTCCATGAGTCTTTTCCTTCTTAGGTCTACACTTCCCTCACGCGCAACATTCGTCTTTTTACACTCCTTTGCTATTCCATTAACTTCCCTGCAGCTTTCCTTAACCACGTCCTGCACACTTTCCTCATTCACCACGCCCAGGGTTGGCGGCTCACACAGCGCCATCCTCGTCACGAACGCTTCTATATCCACTTTGTCATGGTGCAGGCCTGTCGCGATATTAGTGGTGCAGCTAGGGACTGTGTGTCAGCGTCCGACCCAAGTTACTGGCGCGCTCAAGTAGCCGTGATGGCGTTACTCATTTAAAAACGTCAGTGTTAATTGTTAGAGTGAGTGGCGCATGATCTGAGCACGACATAACTTGGCTTGTACATAAGTCTTTCAGGACATTCAAACTGCTATACTTAACTAAACACAGGTCGATAAACACAGGTCGATTTCCGATGTCCAGCGATCATTACGCCTAAAAGATAAATTCCCTCCTCGCTGCTTTCCGTCATATTTCAAATGATTAGCAACTACCATTTCTTTCTCTTCACACATGTTGGGTATTGTCCGGCCCATGCAATTACTTATAAGATCTTTCACACCATTATATTCACATCTCTTTCCGTTTATATTTCTACTTGGTAGGCAACCCACACGTGCGTTCAAGTCAGCGACCACTATGGCACCGTCACAGTCGGTCACCTGCCCCTCCCACAGCAGCGCCGGGTCGTGGTAGGGCGAGTCGACCGGTGGGATATACATGGCGCCAAGCCTCATCCCAGGGCAGCAGGACAGCTCGACCCATGTTTGTCCTTCTGCTGCAATGTTGGCACATGTGATATATGGCACCAACGCACACTTCACCAACATCATAATTCCTCCTCTCCGACTATTTTGTTTACTTTTATTCATATATAAATCAAAACCAAGCAAGCTACTAATTAACGTTACTTAATTTCAGTGATCCATATCATGTCAAATTCTAAAGCAACATTTATCACTTCAGGACTTTGGAGCTTATTTTTCACACCACAGATATTACAAGCACATATTTTCAATTGTCCATTCCAATTCTTTCCATGCCAAAATTTGGGAAATACCTATCAGTCACAACACAACACGCAGCAATACTCGCCGCCGCCAGTCATACGTAATTTCCACTCCCTGGTTGTCTGGTTTCTGCTTCTCATTTTCTCGGGTCCTCAGTCTTGTCGTTTCTCTCCTCGCCGCCGGATGAACGTCCTTCTT
Organism: Scylla paramamosain; assembly: GCF_035594125.1. NCBI lineage: Eukaryota > Metazoa > Arthropoda > Malacostraca > Decapoda > Portunidae > Scylla > Scylla paramamosain. Next base: position 896,086 of record NW_026973670.1, read on the forward strand.
CACGCAAATCCGTTCAAAGTTTCTTCCTGTATCCTTCAGGTTCTTCGCCACTCGCAAGATGTCGCTCCGTTGATCTTGACTCTGCAGCGTCTCATGAATAGGGCGACTCCTCCGTGCGTCAGGCTGTCCAAGTCGTATTGTTGACCATACATCGGTGCGTATCGGTCCAGCGTAACCCCTCGGCTTCCAGCACTGTCTTGATCTTCTCTCTTTCTGTCGTTCCCAGGCCGTCGTCATCCTCCGAGACCCCAGTTATAACCAAGTTCCGCACCCTTTCTTTGGGGCCAAGGGATTCTAGGAACCGGTTTTGCTGGTGGATAATCATGTAGGCTTCATCGAGTGTTGTATTCAGTGATTCTATTTCTTTCTTCATCTCCTTCACAGCTGCCAAATCTTCTGGAATATTTCTTATTTCTTCGAGTAATTCAGAGCTCGGTGGCTGCTCTTCATGAGGCTGATGTGCAACAGTTGTTCTCAGTGCACATTTTAGCTGCGCCGCTGTCAGTTTATTGATCTCCGTAGCAGACAATGCCTTCACTGTGTTTACATTGTCATAACTAGCCATCTTGGACAAACAAACATGTATCCCGTTAAGTCTTTGCACCCCGTTTTCTTCAGTGGCTTGGCGTCGCCGTTACCATGGCAACGGTTTTCACAGCGGTGCAGAGGGGATGGGACCGGTGTTGATTGGCCACATTATATTCTAGCTTCTAACTACCGGCTAGCTTTCTTCAGTGGGCTACAAGTAACTGCGTCTTGGCTGCACTCTACCCTCGAGCAGCTCCTTAGGCAATATATTGCCTGATCTAAGCCTGCATGGCAGCAGAATCTTGGCAAAACTTGGAGCTCTATCCAGGTCTGTTTGTTGATGTTTGCAGCGCCATCTACACTGTGCCTTAAGACTTTGAAACTATTTCGGAACCACACGATGCAGGACTACCAGCTCTGCCATCACCTCAGGACAGGACGCAGGAAGGGGGGGAAGGGCGGAGTGGCCGTTTTCTCCCAATCTCCCCTCAGCCCCTCACACCTGCCTGTCAACATTCCTGCCGGAGTAGAGGCCCTGTGGGTGAGAGTTACGCCCCCCTGCCATCTCAGCAACACGGCCTCCATCATCGTGTGCGTCGTGTACCACCCCCCACGAGCCACCACAGCACAGTTACTCACCACTCACATCAGTGACACTGCTGAGGCCCTAAGTGTGAGGTATCCTGTTGCCAAGCTGGTCATCTGTGGGGACTTTAACGGATTGTATATCAGCGATATCCTACACCAGCTACACCTCACCCAGGTCGTGGACTTCCCTACCACCCAGCAAGCCCCCCTCGACCTTATACTGACAGACCTATGCCAACAGTACTCGCCCCCCAAGCTGCTGCCTCCCATGGGACGGAGCACCCACCTCTCCATACTGTGGACACCCACACCCACCACCTCGACCATCCGGCCAACTGTCACCAGGACCCACCGCCCCATGCATGGGGCAGTGGGTGACACAACACCCGTGGACCGAGGTGCTGGATGTGGAGGACGTCCTCTCAAAATGGCACAATTACGTCACCTCCACCACAGAAGCCTTCCACGGCTACTTCCCAGCCAAGAGCGTCACAGTGCACACATCTGATGCCCCCTGGATGACGCCCCGCATTAAAAGACTCATGCATCAGCGGACGTGGTCGTTCCACTCCTGCCCGGACCTATACAGGAAGCTAAGAAACAGAGGGATCAGGGAGATTAAGGCTGCCAAGTCAAGCTATTACCCGGACAAGATACACCACTTCAAGCAGGCCAACAACAGACAGTGGTTCGCTAGCAGCAAAGCTTTGTGTGGCCTACAAAAGCACACTTCATCTCTTCCTTGCACCTCACACCTTCCTGCTAATCTCGCGGCTCAGGAGATGAACGACCACTTTGCCGCTATCTGTCACACCTGCCCTCCCCTCCACACCACTCCACTTCCTGCCCATCTTCACGCCCCTTCCCCTCCCCCCACTGTCCAAACGGTGGATGTTTTTAAGAGGATACTTAAAGATACCAAGATACCAAGATACAGAGGATACTTAAAGATACCAAGATCCACCACACCCACTGACCTTCCCATATGGGAAGAGCCAGCAACACCGCTATGCCCCATAATAAACGCCTCTCTTTCCCAACACTCTTGCCCCGCGGACTGGAAGACGTCTTACGTCTCTCCCATCCGCAAAGCTTCCAGTGCACAGTCCCTCGGTGACCTCAGGCCAGTCTCTATCACCCCCATCCCTAGCTTTATTTGTGAAGATTTTGTGTATGACTGGGCCTACACCAAAACTTGTTATACCGTGGATATCAGACAGTTTGGAAATATTAAAGCCACCCCCACCTCCCATTACCTGACCAGCTTCCTTGACTTCATCCACAGCCACCTGGACAAGCGAAACACCTCTCTAGCTGTTGCTTTTGTGGACTTCAAAAAGCCTTTGATCTTGTTGATCACTTTGTTGGCTTGAGCAAGGCAATAAGTCTTGGTCTCCCTTCCAACCTGGTAGCGTGGCTAGCCAACACCCTCTCAGGGAGGCGTCAGGCCGTTCGCTATCAGGGCTCTGTCTCTAATATCCAACAGCTGACATGTGGGGTCCCCCAGGGAACCAAGATGAGCCCACTATGCTTCCTCCTCCTCATTAACGACGCCCTCACTGACACCCTCATCGCTGGAAGTATGTGTACGACTGCACCGTGGGCGTCCCAGTCTCCAACAGGAACACGGACTACTCACCACTGCAAGTCATTTTGGAGCGACTGGAGACATGGACGGAGGAGAGCAGGATGACCATCAACCACAGTGAAACTGTGGTGATGCATTTCTGTACCTCCTCTGTACCAGTGCCCTCTCCCCAGCTCACAGTGGGCCCTCACCCCCTCCAGGTGGTCCGATGTGCCTCTGGATGTTCTTCTCGGAGTCACGGTGGACGACCAGCTGACCTGGAAGCAGCATGTCGCCAGCACCGTAAGATCCGCTACCTACAAGCTGTACATGATGCGCAGCCTCAGGTCGCTGGGGACACTGACAGACGAGTTAAGGGGAGTGTGCCTCACCTTTATCCTCCCCAAACTCATGTACGCCTCCCCAGCGTGGTCCTCCTCCCTCACACACACTCAACAGCTCCAGCTGGAGAGAGTGCAGAAGAGGGCGTGCAGGGTCATCTTTGTCCCTGCTTACATCACCTGTGATGAAGCCCTGACCACCCTGAGTCTGTTCAGACGTCCAGACTATCCACCAGGCACCGAGAGGCTCTGGAGAAGTTTGGAAGGGGACTTCTGCATCATCCACGCCTCAGACACATGCTGCTGCCTGACGCACCTCGCCACGGAGCGGTACAGACTCAGCGCGATTCCCACCATGCCATCAATCAACAGTATTCCTCTTCTATATTAAGCTTAGCTTCATGATTAATGTTAAGTATTTTCCCACCCCCTCTGTACATTTTCAGTTTGTAAACTGCCTTATTAATAAATCATTTATTATTATTATTATCATTATTATTATTATTATTATTATTATTTTATTATTATTATTATTTTTATTATAATTATTGTGTTTAGTGTTTGTGGTATATAGTCTTGCCTCGTTAGTGCCTCATTTTCTACTTTCTGAGTGTGTGCAATAGAAAACACAGTGAAAACAATTACCAGGAAAGAAAAGAGTAAGTGTACTCACCTCAAGAGTGCAGGTGTGTAGACTCTGGGAGACGGGAGGAAGCAAGGCGTGAGGCGGGAGGTGCCTGTGGGGAGAGACACACTGTGCTTCATGCTCTTACATTTATACTCCACAAGCACAAGTCTGTACCTGTGTACATCTATCTATCTGTATCTATCTGTATAAACAGAGAGACAGACAGACAGAGAGAGAGAGAGAGAGAGAGAGAGAGAGAGAGAGAGAGAGAGAGAGAGAGAGAGAGAGAGAGAGAGAGAGAGAGAGAGAGAGTCATCCAAAAATATACTCACTGTTTGACTAGCTATAATTCACTGATTTTTTTTTTTTTTCAGAAACAGTTGGGCAAAACTATAATGTCAGAAGTAAGAGTAAGCTGTGAAGGAAGAACATCTGTCATAAAGTGTTACTGGAGGTACGAAAATGTCAAAGAAGTGCAAAGACAATTCAGAAGACACTTTGACAGGGATCCACCAAGGTGACACAGCTAAGTTTGTACCAGATGGAACTGTTCATGACCTTTAATAGCATGCCTATGTAGTAGTAGTAGTAGTAGTAGTAGTAGTAGTAGTAGTAGTAATTGTAGTGGTAGAGGTAGTGTTCACGATTTCTCACTACTGCTACTACTACTACTACTACTACTACTACTACTACTACTACTACTACTACTACTACTACTACTATTACTACTACCTCTACTACTACTACTACTACTACTACTACTACTACTATGTGAATATTAATAATAATGCCTAAGAATTGTTGCAAAAACAGCTGCAGTAGTAGTAGTATTTATATTAGAAATTGTATTAGTAGTAATATTAGTAGTAGTAGTTCTTGCTGTTATATTGTTGCTCTGATTGCTATGAGTAATATGATACACACACACAAACACACACACACACACACACACACACACACACACACACACACACACACACACACACACACACAGTAGTAGTAGTAGTAGTAGTAGTCATAGCAGTAGTAAGTGTAGAAGCAATAGTAATTTTAATAATTTAATCTAATTTAATTATTTGATTATTTTTACTTATTTTTTTATTTATTTATTTTATTTATTTTATTTTTTTTTTTTGTGGATATGAGTGTGTTCGTTGGTTGAACAAGTCCCTGTATATTAGGTAGACCTTTGTGTGTCGCTCAAGTACCGAACGGCCTGGAAACACTGAGCCAAAGGGACGCCGCTCAGTCTGCAGCCAGTGTGGCGGCGTATCTTGTGTGGTGCGCGTGTGTATCGCATTGTGTTCCTCCTCAAAGACTTAGTGGTGGTCAAGATAACCAGGATTGGCCAAGCCCTCCCTGAAGTGTGCTACCAGTAGTGTACCAGGTGTGTTGAGTAGCCGCCAGGTGTACAGCCACACGTGTGTTGTGTACATGTGCATGTTGTGTATAGAAAGACCTCCTGCTGGTGTTTTGCTATTTGCCTCATGCCGCTGGCCCGGGAAACTACACTTGCCACCTTCTCAGACAGACGCCATCTTGTTGTGTCAGTACGTGATGCCTCTTCTCTCCACCCCCACCTCTCTCCCCACCACCTGACATCCACTCCTTCCCGTCCCACTTAAGCCATTAGCGGCTTCTGGCCGCCCACAAACACACACACACATACACACACACACACACACACACACACACACACACACACAGATAGATAGATAGATAGATAGATTTATTGACTACACAATCATATTACAGCAAACAAAACTAAAACAAAAACTAAAATACAAAAAAATATCCACAGCAGTAGTCCATTAATAATTGTAGTCCACAATATTCTAAATCATTAAATAAATATTCTTGCAATGCAGCAAAAGAACTCCCAAAATACAAAATAAAAAAAATTTTTCTCTACCCAAAAATAGACATTACCAGATATCATACAAATTATTCGCATTCATTTAAATTTCCTTGTTTATATACTTTAAGTACATCGAAAATTACATTACACATCTCGCTAGTTGTACATTTTGTAAATACATCTTCCATTGTTTCGTATCTATAGTTATTCCTTAGATGTTGGGTGAGAGTACAGTTCTCCAGTACGTGTCTCTCCGTCTGTATCTCACCACAACTGCACAGCCGCTCCTCCAGCGGTAAGCGGCCACGTCCTCGCCTATTCCATCGCCCTGTTTCTATAGCTAGAGTGTGGCCAGATAATCGAAACCTTGTAAAATCCAGTCTATGAAACTCATTTAAGATTTGCCTCTTAGTGTAAATCTCGTGTGTGGATAATGTGGGATTTATGTCTTTATACACTATACATCTTGATGTACCTGAATCTCTGATGCAACACTTCGCTTTCTCCAATAACACAGACATGTCAGGTACTTCCCCTCTTATCATTTCTTTCACGCACTTGCCCATATTCGTGTTCTCGTTTATTACTTTTCTCATTGCAAAAGATAGTGGATCATCATTCATACTGGACCTCTCATCCCACATTTTCTTTAAAAACTTATGTTGTCTATATTTCACAAGGTCAGGAAGCGATGGATAACCCGACTCGACATAACACACCACGTTAGGAGTAGTTTTTCTCACCCCTAACAGTTGTTTCAGTGCCCAGTTATAAAGCTTAACTACAGGTTTAACGTCAGCATCAATCCAGGACTCACAACCATACACTAGTGACGACAGGAGGGCAGCGTCAAACACACGTCGCTTTACTATAAAGGGGATATCATTATTCTTCTTTAAAAACGATATAAACTTTAACACATGACATAATTTGTTCTTTGCATGTACCTTGACGGCAGAAGACACAGAACCGTCACACGTAAATGGTGAACCCAAATACATATAACTATCACAGTGTTCCACTTTCATACTCGTACCACCTACACTAAACGGCTCCTTGTCTCCTAGCCCACCATTGATGACAAAAAATTTCGTCTTTGCACTGTTTATCCTCATACCATACTCTTTACAATATTCCTGTAATATCCTTAGCTTAATGTACATATTCTCCCTACTCGTTGATAATAATACTGTATCATCCATGAACATTAAAATTTTTAACCATTCTATAAATACTTCTGGTCTACACTTTTCTTTAACAGATCTGATTAACATATTGACAAACATTACAAACAAAAAGCAAGAGGTAGGGGATCCTTGTCTGACTCCCTGTGAGGCGCTCAATACTGCGGCACCGATAACACTTTCCGTGGTGCGATACGTACATGGCCACCATAGCGGCCAGCATCACGGCCCCGCACCCCAAACCCTTCATCACAGTAAACAGAGTTTTCCTTGGAACGATGTCATACGCTTTCGAGAAATCTATAAATACCACAAACAACTTAATCTTCTTTAACCTGGCTGTGTTGGTAAGCAGCCTGAGCGTTACTATATGCTCTATACATCCACGCTTCTTCTGCGCCCCTGCTTGTTCCCTGTCTGGTTTGAACCACTGATTCAGGCGTTCACAAAGTACCATCTCATACAGTTTAGCTATAGAGTTAATGACGCTTATTCCACGATAGTTATCAGTGTTAGTCTTGTCACCTTTCTTAAATATTACAAATACTTTTGCTCTAATCCATGCATAAGGGAACATAGCAGATGAAAAAATACAACTAAATAATGTGGCAATAGTAACAAGCCACTGGGGTGACATAAGTGAAAAAACTCCAGGAGGGATACCATCAGGCCCACATGCCTTGTTAACCTTCATCCTTTTTATTTGATTTTGTACTTCTAGGGGAGAGATGGGTTCGTCAAGCACAGGAATATTAATATCTGTAGACAGATCTGATAAATAATTTTGAGTTTCTCGTGCAGGATTCAGTACTTTCTCAAAATGGTCCCTAAATTCTGCATCACTTGGTAGATTACTATCACTATGCGTAGATGTACTATAGTTACCCTTCCACACACACACTCACACAAACATACACACACACATACATACACACACACACTGAGATAGATAGATAAATAGATAGATATAGATATTTTATGTACCACAGCAAACAGGTAATACCAATGGATTGTACATAATAGTATTACATAATCTACAAGATAATGTTAAATTATCATCACTTCCTAACTGTAGTGAATCGTCTATTAGTTACTAGAAGTCTATTATTACAAAATAAACGAGCTAAACACAAACACTGGAGAAATATCTATTCTTAGGACCCTTGTTTATAAAATATATATAAACAATCATATTCATGACATCTACGCACTACCATAATTATCGAATCCTCACTAATCCCACAGTCGTGTGAAACCTATTAGAATCAAGTATGATTTATTACTTCTTTAATATATGGTCAAAATGTTATGAACAATCTTACACATGATCTCTGGCGTAAACTGATCCCCAAACAATTGTTCTAAAGTGGAGAACTGGTATTGATCCCTAAGTTGCTGTGTTAACTGACAATCTTGCATTACATATCTATCTGTTTGTAACCCTCCACACACACACACAGCCTCTCATTCACTTCCAGTCGACCTCTGTTTCTTTGATTCCACCTGCCAGTCTCACACGCTAAACTATGCCCACTTACTCGAAGCTGTGTGAATGATACTCTATGAATATCATTTCCTGCGTGCTTAACTGTATATATACGGTGTACCAATAAATCTGGGTTAATATCCTTATATGTTGTGCGTCTTGAGGAGTTACTGTTTACCATGTCATCTTTTAATTTCTTCATTACCAAGCTCAGGTCCGGTACATTCGTGTTGGTCATCTCTTTGACGGTCCGACTGGTTGGAGTGTTAGACTTCACTTTTATCCTAATTGTGAAGGCTAATGGATCATCATATCCTGACCTCTCATGCCACATACTATATAAAATTTTGTGTTGTCTGTGCCTGATTAAGTCCTTGAAAGGTGGATACCCTGGCTCCACGTAGCAAATGTCATTACACGTTAGTTTTCTCACTCCTAATAATCTTTTTAGACACCAATTGTACAACTTCACCATCGTTTTCAGATCAGCCCCTATCCAAGATTCACATCCATAAATTAGTAATAACGTGAGAGCTGCATCAAAATACACGCTTCTTTATCACAAACGCAATATCATTATTTTTTTGTGACAAAAGGCACAAACTTTAACACATGTGACATCCTATTATTAGCATGGACTTTGACGGCAGAGGTGGTTGAACCATCGCTGGTAAACGGTGACCCTAAACACGCATATGTGTCACAATGTTCCACCACCAAGTCGCCCACCACCAAAGGTTCACGATCCCTCTCACTGCCGCTTATCACAAAAAACTTTGTCTTGGATTGGTTAACTTTCATGCCATATTCTGTACAGTAATCTTGTAACAAAGACACCTTTCTCATCATATTTGCCCTCGTCGTCGATAATAGCACCGTGTCGTCCATTAGTACAAGTATATGTAGCCATTGTAAAAATCCATCATGTCCACACCCTTCTTTAATTAGTCTTATAAGGTCATTAACCAAGATGATAAAAAGTAAACATGAGGTGGATGATCCTTGCCTCACACCTAGAGTTATTAAGACCACCGCTGTTCCGACCAAGCTTTCTGTCACAGTATACATAGCAATAAGTGCACATAACATAGCTGAGCCACATCCCAATCTTCGTAACACATAATAAAATAATTTATGTCTAGGTATTCTGTCATAGGCCTGGGAAAAGTCAATGAATGTTACAAAGAGAGTTAATTTCCTCCTCCTAGCCATGTCACATAACAACCTGAGAGCCACTGTGTTCTCCACACACCCTCTCTTCTCCTGAGCACCAGCTTGCTCCCTGAAAGGTCTAAACCACTGTCTCAGTCTCGCACACAACACCATGTCGTACACCTTGGCAATACTGTTTATTATACTTATTCCCCTTAAAAATTGGAACTAACTTTGCATTTGTCCAGGCTAATGGGTAACTACCAGAGTATAATATATTATTAAACAAAACACACATATACATAATCCATTGTACTGGCAATAATTTAACAATACCGGGTGATACGCCATCAGGACCTGAAGCTTTGTCTGGTTTCAATTGCTTCACTTGTTGTTGTATTTCTAATGGGTCAATAGGGTCATCTAACAGGGGTATAGACACATCGGTGGAAAAGTCACATTCAGTAAGTTTCACATTGTCGAGAGAGTTAAAGTTAGTTTCAAAATAATCTTTCAAATCATCATCAGATGGGCACACATTTGAATTATTTTCACCACCAACTTCTCCCTTCCAATTTATAGCCCTCCAGAGTTGCAGATCATCTTTGTTCTCAACCAGTGTTTCCCACCTCTCTAAAGTAGTGTTTTCATCCTGTACGCAGGCTTCACGCTTACCACTACTACGAGCACATTGATATACTATATCTGTCACATTACTGATATCATCATTCATATTGTTCATTATCATTGGGACATCTAATAGCTGAACGTTATGCAGAAATACCGTTTCGTCAACATTTGTAAATCTAATAGGCTTTTTTACTTTTCTCACGCTAGAAACCCCATTATGAAATGAGTAATCTCCCACACACACGCACACACACACACACACACACCTCACACGGGAAGGACGTGTGACCTTAAGCTCTCTAGAGCAGCCTCGGCCAGCATGTTGGCCTTCCTGCCTTCCCCGCCCCCTATTGATAGTGACCTCGGTTTTTTCAGTTTTCAACTCTTAGTTTTTAGTTTTAGGCTCGCCCTGGTGAGATTGTTGTACTTGTGAACACATTTAGCGAGTGCGTGTCGACACATAAAGGATAATGTGTGCTGCCGTGCAAACGTACGAACGCAACTACCTCCTGCGTCGTATGCGAGGGTCCGGTCACCCGCCGCCCAACGTGATAGTTAGTTACTTTTACTGACCAAAGAAATTATTCATACAGTAAAGTGAAAGGTACAAAATTTGCCAGTGGTCCAAATAAAGAATCATACATTTACAAACATAAATAACAATACTTTCACCTAAGTATTGTTTAAGAATTAGGCGATGCAAAGTAACCAGCATTAGCAAGCACTTACTAGCAGTAATGCTATAACTAACATAGATACATAACTCAGCATAACGTCTAACACAATTTGACCAATATTAATGCAATAGGTAGTTCTAATTAAGTATTGTTTTATTTTTAGGTCCTATAACTATTCAACACTTCACACACGTACCTACACAAAACATTTACGTCTTCTGTTTCTTTAAATAACTCGTCTAAATTTTGTTTGCTTATCATATATTTTTGGCTGACCTGTCTCGTCAGTACGCACTCCAGCAGTACATGTTGGTCAGTCTGTGTTGCCTGCCCGTCACATGCACACACGCGCAAGTCCCGCGAGATGCGACTCCAACGGCCGGTCTCGATCTTTAAGTCATGAGACATCAGTCGAATTCTAGTACACGCCAAACGTGTAAAATCAGGGACATTGTGTCATCTGAATAAATATTATGGACACCAAGACTAGAATTCAATATTGTTTTATATGTGTGATACTTTGTTGCGTCTTGTGGCTTGTTGGTAATTAAATTAATTAATCTGTCAAGAGGATTTATATGATTATCATACTGTATGGCGCTCTGGATAAACTTATAACCAGGGGTGTTAGCTTCTCTGCATAAACTAAATACAACATGAAATGGTTCACTTCTGTCGAGTAGATAGAGTCAGCTTCCTCTCCAAGAAACGTTTCCGTCGGGCACAGACAGTATGGTAAACTGGCTTAATTCGCGATTCAACATGACATAAGTTTGAGCTTGTGTTATTTGTCACGTCTAGGAGACATTTCATAAGTTTATTGTACTGACTGGTGAGTGACACACAGCTGTCTGTCAGCCACGTCTTGCAGCTGTATCTCAGTTCAACCAACACAGCCGCGTCAAAAACAAGTCGTTTATAATAAGGATGCATAATAAGGTTCGAGGCACGAATTATAGAAAATTTGTTGACGACTGACTGACACTTTGCCTCGTGTAGTGACACCACGTCCTTCATACAACCGCTGTCGGTAAACCAGGCCCTTAAAAACTTGTATCTGTCACAGTACTTAATAACGTGTTCCTCGATCTTTAATGGAACTTTATCACAACGAGTGATATTTCAAACAAAAAAAATAATTTAGTCCTCATTAGGAACAATTCCATAATCATTGCAATAATCGATGACAACTCTGAGTTTCCTGATGCACATATCCCGAGATGTTGTGTGCAGTGCGCCCAAGTAGCTGTTAGTTGCTATTTGTTCCTTCAGCATACGAATCATCTGGTTAATGTAAATCACAAACATTAGACAGCTGGAAGGTGAGCCTTGCCTTACTCCCACTGACGACTCCACCGTGGCACTCTTAAGCACGTTACGTGTGCAGCGATACATAACATATATTGCTTTTAACATCCTTCTTCCACATCCTATTGATCTTAAACATTCTATCAGCCTGGACCTCGGTACTTTATCGTATGCTTTACGATAGTCTATAAATAATACATATAACTTCAATTTCTTGTATTTTACATAATGACACAATAATCTCAGTGTAAATATCTGCTCTAGGCATCCTCTTCCCTCCATTGCTCCTGCTTGACAATTGTCCACATCCATCCACATTTTCAATCTATTGATAATAAGTGTGTCATAGAGTTTAGCTAGGGTGTCCATTATACTAACACCTCTGTAGTTATCACAAAGCATGCGATCACCACACTTAAATAATACACTTAACTTACTATAGCACCAGGCTAGTGGGAAACACAAACTATCAAAAATTACATTGAACATTGTAAGAAAAAACATCAACCAGTTCATAGGTAAGTTCATTAATAGGGCAGGACTTATTCCAACAAAACTTTTCTTTTTATTCATCCCTCTCACAGCTGTTTCCACCTCTCTAAACGTGAAAGGATCATCCACAATGGGAATACTTGGTGCCTGCTCAAAGTTTACCTCTCCAACTTCCTCCATCACTGGATTCAATAATTCCTCAAAATGAATCTTAAACTGACTCTCAGTAGGCTGGGTACTGCCTTCTTTACTTCTAATTTCACCTTTCCAGTTAATTGCTTTCCAAATTTTATCACAGTCATTTTCCTCCATGACTCTTTTAGGTCTACACTTCCCTCACGCGCAACATTCGTCTTTTTACACTCCTTTGCTATTCCATTAACTTCCCTGCAGCTTTCCTTAACCACGTCCTGCACACTTTCCTCATTCACCACGCCCAGGGTTGGCGGCTCACACAGCGCCATCCTCGTCACGAACGCTTCTATATCCACTTTGTCATGGTGCAGGCCTGTCGCGATATTAGTGGTACAGCTAGGGACTGTGTGTCAGCGTCCGACCCAAGTTACTGGCGCGCTCAAGTAGCCGTGATGGCGTTACTCATTTAAAAACGTCAGTGTTAATTGTTAGAGTGAGTGGCGCATGATCTGAGCACGACATAACTTGGCTTGTACATAAGTCTTTCAGGACATTCAAACTGCTATACTTAACTAAACACAGGTCGATAAACACAGGTCGATTTCCGATGTCCAGCGATCATTACGCCTAAAAGATATATTCCCTCCTCGCTGCTTTCCGTCATATTTCAAATGATTAGCAACTACCATTTCTTTCTCTTCACACATGTTGGGTATTGTCCGGCCCATGCAATTACTTATAAGATCTTTCACACCATTATATTCACATCTCTTTCCGTTTATATTTCTACTTGGTAGGCAACCCACACGTGCGTTCAAGTCAGCGACCACTATGGCACCGTCACAGTCGGTCACCTGCCCCTCCCACAGCAGCGCCGGGTCGTGGTAGGGCGAGTCGACCGGTGGGATATACATGGCGCCAAGCCTCATCCCAGGGCAGCAGGACAGCTCGACCCATGTTTGTCCTTCTGCTGCAATGTTGGCACATGTGATATATGGCACCAACGCACACTTCACCAACATCATAATTCCTCCTCTCCGACTATTTTGTTTACTTTTATTCATATATAAATCAAAACCAAGCAAGCTACTAATTAACGTTACTTAATTTCAGTGATCCATATCATGTCAAATTCTAAAGCAACATTTATCACTTCAGGGCTTTGGAGCTTATTTTTCACACCACAGATATTACAAGCACATATTTTCAATTGTCCATTCCAATTCTTTCCATGCCAAAATTTGGGAAATACCTATCAGTCACAACACAACACGCAGCAATACTCGCCGCCGCCAGTCATACGTAATTTCCACTCCCTGGTTGTCTGGTTTCTGCTTCTCATTTTCTCGGGTCCTCAGTCTTGTCGTTTCTCTCCTCGCCGCCGGATGAACGTCCTTCTTCACGCAAATCCGTTCAAAGTTTCTTCCTGTATCCTTCAGGTTCTTCGCCACTCGCAAGATGTCGCTCCGTTGATCTTGACTCTGCAGCGTCTCATGAATAGGGCGACTCCTCCGTGCGTCAGGCTGTCCAAGTCGTATTGTTGACCATACATCGGTGCGTATCGGTCCAGCGTAACCCCTCGGCTTCCAGCACTGTCTTGATCTTCTCTCTTTCTGTCGTTCCCAGGCCGTCGTCATCCTCCGAGACCCCAGTTATAACCAAGTTCCGCACCCTTTCTTTGGGGCCAAGGGATTCTAGGAACCGGTTTTGCTGGTGGATAATCATGTAGGCTTCATCGAGTGTTGTATTCAGTGATTCTATTTCTTTCTTCATCTCCTTCACAGCTGCCAAATCTTCTGGAATATTTCTTATTTCTTCGAGTAATTCAGAGCTCGGTGGCTGCTCTTCATGAGGCTGATGTGCAACAGTTGTTCTCAGTGCACATTTTAGCTGCGCCGCTGTCAGTTTATTGATCTCCGTAGCAGACAATGCCTTCACTGTGTTTACATTGTCATAACTAGCCATCTTGGACAAACAAACAAGTATCCTGTTAAGTCTTTGCACCCCGTTTTCTTCAGTGGCTTGGCGTCGCCGTTACCATGGCAACGGTTTTCACAGCGGTGCAGAGGGGATGGGACCGGTGTTGATTGGCCACATTATATTCTAGCTTCTAACTACCGGCTAGCTTTCTTCAGTGGGCTACAAGTAACTGCGTCTTGGCTGCACTCTACCCTCGAGCAGCTCCTTAGGCAATATATTGCCTGATCTAAGCCTGCATGGCAGCAGAATCTTGGCAAAACTTGGAGCTCTATCCAGGTCTGTTTGTTGATGTTTGCAGCGCCATCTACACTGTGCCTTAAGACTTTGAAACTATTTCGAAACCACACGATGCAGGACTACCAGCTCTGCCATCACCTCAGGACAGGACGCAGGAAGGGGGGGAAGGGCGGAGTGGCCGTTTTCTCCCAATCTCCCCTCAGCCCCTCACACCTGCCTGTCAACATTCCTGCCGGAGTAGAGGCCCTGTGGGTGAGAGTTACGCCCCCCTGCCATCTCAGCAACACGGCCTCCATCATCGTGTGCGTCGTGTACCACCCCCCACGAGCCACCACAGCACAGTTACTCACCACTCACATCAGTGACACTGCTGAGGCCCTAAGTGTGAGGTATCCTGTTGCCAAGCTGGTCATCTGTGGGGACTTTAACGGATCGTATATCAGCGATATCCTACACCAGCTACACCTCACCCAGGTCGTGGACTTCCCTACCACCCAGCAAGCCACCCTCGACCTTATACTGACAGACCTATTGCAGCAGTACTCGCCCTTCAAGCCGCTCCCTCCCATGGGTGGAGCACCCACCTCTCCATACTGTGGACACCCACAGGACCCACCGCCTCATGTCTGACTCAGCCATGAGGGAGGTTGGGCAGTGGGTGACACAACACCCGTGGACCGAGGTGCTGGATGTGGAGGACGTCCACTCAAAATGGCACAATTACGTCGCCACCACCACAGAAGCCTTCCACCGCTACTTCCCAGCCAAGAGCGTCACAGTGCACACATCTGATGCCCCCTGGATGACGCCCCGCATTAAAAGACTGATGCATCAGCGGACGTGGTTGTTCCACTCCTGCCCGGACCTATACAGGAAGCTAAGAAACAGAGGGATCAGGGAGATTAAGGCTGCCAAGTCAAGCTATTACCCGGACAAGATACACCACTTCAAGCAGGCCAACAACAGACAGTGGTTCGCTAGCAGCAAAGCTTTGTGTGGCCTACAAAAGCACACTTCATCTCTTCCTTGCACCTCACACCTTCCTGCTAATCTCGCGGCTCAGGAGATGAACGACCACTTTGCCGCTATCTGTCACACCTGCCCTCCCCTCCACACCACTCCACTTCCTGCCCATCTTCCCGCTCCCTCCCTTCCCCCCACTGTCCAGGCGATAGATGTTTTTAAGAGGATACTTAAAGATACCAAGATACCAAGATACCAAGGATACTTAAAGATACCAAGATCCACCACACCCACTGACCTTCCCATATAGGAAGAGCCAGCAACACCGCTATGCCCCATAATAAACGCCTCTCTTTCCCAACACTCTTGCCCCGCGGACTGGAAGACATCTTACGTCTCTCCCATCCGCAAAGCTTCCAGTCCACAGTCCCTCGGTGACCTCAGGCCAGTCTCTATCACCCCCATCCCTAGCTTTATTTGTGAAGATTTTGTGTATGACTGGGCCTACACCAAAACTTGTTATACCGTGGATATCAGACAGTTTGGAAATATTAAAGCCACCCCCACCTCCCATTACCTGACCAGCTTCCTTGACTTCATCCACAGCCACCTGGACAAGCGAAACACCTCTCTAGCTGTTGCCTTTGTGGACTTCAAAAAGCCTTTGATCTTGTTGATCACTTTGTTGTCTTCAGCAAGGCATAAGTCTTGCTCTCCCTCCCAACCTGGTAGCGTGGCTAGCCACCGCCCTCTCAGGGAGGCGTCAGGCCGTTCGCTATCAGGGCTCTGTCTCTAATATCCAACAGCTGACATGTGGGGTCCCCCAGGGAACCAAGGTGAGCCCACTATGCTTCCTCCTCCTCACTAACGACGCCCTCACTGACACCTCCATGGCTGGAAGTGTGTGTACGACTGCACCGTGGGCGTCCCAGTCTCCAACAGGAACACGGACTACTCGCCACTGCAAGTCATTTTGGAGCGACTGCAGACATGGACGGAGGAGAGCAGGATGACCATCAACCACAGCGAAACTGTGGTGATGCATTTCTGTACCTCCTCTGTACCAGTGCCCTCTCCCCAGCTCACAGTGGGCCCTCACCCCCTCCAGGTGGTCCGATGTGCCTCTGGATGTGCTTCTCGGAGTCACGGTGGACGACCAGCTGACCTGGAAGCAGCATGTCGCCAGCACCGTAAGATCCGCTACCTACAAGCTGTACATGATGCGCAGCCTCAGGTCGCTGGGGACACTGACAGACGAGTTAAGGGGAGTGTGCCTCACCTTCATCCTCCCCAAACTCATGTACGCCTCCCCAGCGTGGTCCTCCTCCCTCACACACACTCAACAGCTCCAGCTGGAGAGAGTGCAGAAGAGGGCGTGCAGGGTCATCTTTGTCCCTGCCTACATCACCTGTGATGAAGCCCTGACCACCCTGAGTCTGTTCAGACGTCTAGACTATCCACCAGGCACCGAGAGGCTCTGGAGAAGTTTGGAAGGGGACTCCTGCATCATCCACGCCTCAGACACCACGGAGCGGTACAGACTCAGCGCGATTCCCACCATGCCATCAATCAACAGTATTCCTCTTCTATATTAAGCTTAGCTTCAGGATTAATGTTAAGTATTTTCCCACCCCCTCTGTACATTTTCAGTTTGTAAACTGCCTTATTAATAAATCATTTATTATTATTATTATCATTATTATTATTATTATTATTATTATTTTTATTATTATTATTATTATTATTATTATTATTATTATTATTATTGTGTTTAGTCTTTGTGTCATATAGTCTTGCCTCGTTAGTGCCTCATTTTCTACTTTCTGAGTGTGTGCAATAGAAAACACAGTGAAAACAATTACCAGGAAAGAAAAGAGTAAGTGTACTCACCTCAAGAGTGCAGGTGTGTAGACTCTGGGAGACGGGAGGAAGCAAGGCGTGAGGCGGGAGGTGCCTGTGGGGAGAGACACACTGTGCTTCATGCTCTTACATTTATAATCCACAAGCACAAGTCTGTACCTGTGTACATCTATCTATCTGTACCTATCTGTATAAAAAGAGAGACAGACAGAGAGAGAGAGAGAGAGAGAGAGAGAGAGAGAGAGAGAGAGAGAGAGAGAGAGAGAGAGAGAGAGAGAGTCACCCAAAAATATACTTACTGTTTGACTAGCTATAGTTCACTGATTTTTTTTTTTTTTTTTCAGAAACAGTTGGGCAAAATAATAATGTCAGAAGTAAGAGTAAGCTGTGAAGGAAGAACATCTGTCATAAAGTGTTACTGGAGGCACGAAAATGTCAAAGAAGTGCAAAGACAATTCAGAAGACACTTTGACAGGGATCCACCAAGGTGACACAGCTAAGTTTGTACCAGATGGAACTGTTCACGACCTTTAATAGCATGCCTATATAGTAGTAGTAGTAGTAGTAGTAGTAGTAATTGTAGTAGTAGGTAGTGTTCACGATTTCTCACTACTACTACTACTATACTACTACTACTACTACTACTACTACTAATAATAATAATAATACTAATACCTCTACTACTACTACTACTACTACTACTACTACTACTACTACTACTATGTGAATATTAATAATAATGCCTAAGAATTGTTGCAAAAACAGCTGCAGTAGTAGTAGTATTTATATTAGTAATTGTAGTAGTAGTAATAGTAAAAGTAGTAGTTCTTGCTGCTATATTGTTACTATGATTGCTATCAGTAATATCACACACACACACACACACACACACACACACACACACACACACACACACACACACACACACACACACACACACACACACACACACAGAGTTGTAGTAGTAGTAGTAGTAGTAGTAGTACTAGTAGTAATAGCAGTAGTAAGTGTATCTTGTGTGGTGCGCGTGTGTATCGCATTGTGTTCCTCCTCAAAGACTTAGTGGTGGTCAAGATAACCAGGATTGGCCAAGCCCTCCCTGAAGTGTGCTACCAGTAGTGTACCAGGTGTGTTGAGTAGCCGCCAGGTGTACAGCCACACGTGTGTTGTGTACATGTGCATGAAAGAAATCCTGCTGGTGTTTTGTTAGTCCCATCATGCCGCTGGCTCGGGAAACTAAGCTTGACACCTTCTCAGACAGACGCCATCTTGTTGTGTCTGTCCGAGACGCCTCCTTCCCCCCCCCACCTATCTCCCCACCACCCGCCAGCCACTCCTTCCCACTTCCTCCAGCAGCAGTTTCTGGCCGCCCAATAGCCAGCAGCCCCTTCACGGCCACTACCTGCCAGCACGCCTTCCTGTCCTTATCTCCTCCCACTCCCTCCCCCCCTACCCTCAACCCACTTCTTCCTAAGCCCATTTCGCCACCCACTCCTGCCAGGCCCCTACCAGCAACCCACTCCTTCCAGCGCCCAGCCTGCCAGCCGCCCCTTCCTGCCCCCCACCCACCATCCACTCCTTCTGGCCCCCACCCGCCTCACGCTCCTTTCCCCTTTCCACCGCCCACACACGAGGTGCTCTCCTCGCTCCCTCCCCCCCCACTCATGACGTCACGGACGGCGGTGACAGTGACTGGCTGGTGTGAACCGCACCTCACACTCGTTCTACATAAATACTGCTACTAGTACTGCTACTGCTGCTAATTCTGCAGCTATTACTACTACTGCTACTTCTACTACTACTATTACTACTACTACAATTACTAGTGCTACTACAATTCTATTACTACTATTACTACTACTGCTGCTACTACTATTACTACTACTGCTGCTAATACTGTTACTACTACTGCTGCTGCTACTACTACTATTACTACTACTACTACTACTACTACTACTACTACTACTACTACTACTACTACTACTAATACTACATACTACTTCTACTACTACTACAATTACTACTGCTACTATGCTTACTTCTGTTACTATTACTACTAATACTAATACTCGTACTACTTCTACTACTGCTACTAATACTAATATTAGCTCTACTACTACTACTACTACTACTACTACTACTACTACTACTAGTACTACTACTACTACTAGTACTACTCTACTAGTATTAAGACGACTATTAATATTATGACTACTTTTAGTACTATCATGAATACTACAACTATTACTACTACAACTATAATTACTTTTACAATTAGTTACTACTGTTTCTATAACTACTACTACTACTACTACTACTAGTACTACTACTAGTACTACTACTACTTCCTTGCAACCCTCTCTGTCTTCTACTATGCTTACTTCTGTTAACTGTTACTACCTGCCGAATCGATAATTACTCCCAGTGAGGTGTGCAGCACTGTTCAGGGGGTGCTGTGAACTTATCATTAAACCCAGCTGTGACCTCACTGAACGTTTCCCTTTGTGTCTCACAACACAAGGTGGCAGTCACAGCCTGCCCTCTAAAGACAACTCTCTTCCTCCACACAAAACTACAAGCACCTAATAACACACACACCCTTCACTCTAAAATTTTAAAATCATCATGGCGACTCCTACACCAGCCTCGGAGTCCCCATCTGGGGAGGGGACCATAAATGTCCCCAGGTCGGACTGCCTTTCTGTCAACGACCCTAAGTGTCTTGACACCCCCCTCAACTTTTTCTTCATTAACTTGTGCAACATTCGCGGTCTAAGATCTAATTTTCAATCTGTAGAACACCTTCTAAACCTCATCTTCTTTTCCTCACTGAAACTCAGGTGTCTGAGGCAACCGACATTAGCCCCTTTTCTGTTCCCTCCTACTTTCTCTCTCCTCATTTTCGATCCAAAGCTGGATGCTGCGTTTACGTGCGCAATGACTTAACCTGCTCTCGTGCCCACGCTCTTGAATCTTCCGAGTTTTCCACCATCTGGCTACGACTAGAGAGTCACTCTCATACTAAATTTATCTGTGCTGTATACCTCTCACCTAACTCCTCTGACTATAAGAAATTCTTTGAGTACTTAACTTCCAAAGTGAAGCACATTCTGACCCTCTTCCTTTTTGCAGAGATCTCCATTCTTGGAGACTTCAATGTTCACCACCAGCTTTGGCTTTCCTCTCCCTTCACTGACCATCCTGGTGAACTAGCCCACAACTTTGCTATCCTCCATGATCTAGAGCAATTGGTGCAACACCCTACTCGTATTCCTGACCGTCTTGGAGATACGCCCAACATTCTTGACCTTTTCCTGACCTCTAATCCTTCTGCTTATGCTGTCACCCTTTCTTCTCCATTGGGCTCTTCCGATCACAATCTCATATCTTTATCTTGTCCTATCGCTCCAATCCCTCCTCAGGATCCCCCTAAGCGAAGGTGCCTCTGGCGTTTTGTCTCTGCTAGTTGGGGGGACCTGAGGAGGTATTTTACTGATGTTCCTTGGAATGACTACTGCTTCCGTGTCAGAGACCCGTCTTTGTGTGCTGAGCACATAACAGAGGTGATAGTGTCTGGCATGGAGGCGTACATTCCTCACTCTTTTTCTCGTCCTAAACCTTCTAAACCTTGGTTTAACACAGCTTGTTCTCGTGCTATACATGATAGAGAGGTGGCCCACAAAAGGTACTTAAGCCTTCCATCACCAGAATCTCATGCACTTTATATTTCTGCCCGGAACCATACCAAGTCTGTTCTCCAACTAGCCAAAAACTCCTTCATTAACAGAAAATGTCAAAACC